>NC_092225.1:62070107-62370107 GCF_036320965.1 Panulirus ornatus | reverse complement strand
CGGCTTAGTGGTTCCTGAAGGGGGACTGATGGGAATACTTAAAGGGGGTTGTTGAAGGGGTTTGATACAGTCGAGGGAGTTGAGGAGGCTGGGTGAAGTAGTCGAGAGGGTTGAAAAGGAACTTGATAGGGGTACTCGAAGTGACTGAAGGGGGTCTGATAAGGGTACTCCAGGTTGCTGAAAGGGCCTGATGGGTACTGGAGGGGGGGTTGAAGGGGTTACGACAGTATAATCAAAAGTTATTCTTTTTTCCTGATGAGCACAAAGCCCTGGGGATGGGGTAGGTGGCACCCATAGTCTCCAGCTCTGAGCGGTAAAATAGAGTACACAAGATAAAGTTTCCATCAATCTTACTCGATAATTTCGGAATGGATTCGTACAAAGATATCTTCAAGTTGATCAGTCTGTTGGGAGCAAATCCTCGAAAATGGATATCGACTTGAGTGACATGTGTAAGATGAATGGGTGAGGCCAATCACCCAAATGGGGAAAAAAAGGGTGTAGAAGATTGTATATTGTTTCCCATAAGAGTGGAAATGTAATTGAGGAGGGATTGGAGTGCTGGATATAGTCTATGTATACATGGATTATATATATATTTCCATCTGAAGTCATAAGCATATTACTACAGCTGTCATGGAGGAGAAGAGCATTTATAAAATGATAACAGATAACGTAAACATGGCGCCATTTTGGAGAAATTTTCATCTTAATCTTTTGAAGATTCTTTGGATATTTGGTGATATTTGTAAAAAAAAAAAAAAAAAAAACGTAAATACTCTGCAGATCCCCTGAATAATTTGTTGTCCAATTTCCATATCTTTTAATGTCATTGCACCAGCTAATCTCCTGCTCTGTAAAACAAGAAAGCAATTCCATCATTCATTTAGACTCCGAATGTATATATCAGAAGGCACGGAAAAGAGAAATGGTTCTTTCTCTGCATAAAAAAAAAAAACCTAATAATATATTTGACCTTTGATACGTGCCACTTGGGACGGGTGGAACATTACAACAAAAATCCTCTCTGAACCTCAGTCAGCGTAGCAGGTTTCATGTTCTTTATTGACATATGTGTTTCACGAGTGCAATCCTCCATGATCGGAGCGGTCTGTTTGGTTCGTCAGCTTTTACGAAGCTTGGATATTAAAATTCCCCGATAATCGCATTTGGTTTTAGGTTGCCATTTCTCGTCCGACTGAAAGTTGTGTTCCAATATTCATACTCGTAGTTAAATCCAGTATTGTACTGGAGAGAATTAGGGAGATCCAATAATGAATTATTGTTAGCTCTGTGAAAGCATATTGCTGTTGCCGTTGGCGCCGATGCTGATGTTAGGTGCCGTGGTTGGCGTGGCTCCGACGAGGTTAAGCTGATGGTGGGGATTTTGGTGCTCTTGTTGGTGTTGCTAGTGCTTCTGATGGTGGTGATGCCGTTGCTCTCCGTGTTGGTGATGCTGCTGCTGCTACAGTAGCTGTTGGTGTTGCTAGTGCCTCTGGTGTTGGTGATGGCGGTGCTCTTGGTGTTGGTGATGCTGTTGATGCTGCTGCTGCAGCTGCTGGTGTTGCTAGTGCCTCTGGTGTTGGTGATGCTGACGTTTTCGGTGTTGGTGATGCTAATATTTAGCAGTTTATCTTCCTCTAGTCTTAGTGATGTCACTGGCTCTGGTGTTGATGATGATGATGTTCAGTAATGCTTAATATGCTTCTGGTGCTGGTGATGTTGTCGACCATGATGATAGCACTTAAGATCTGGCTCTTCGGTGACTCTGTTGCTGGTGTTTTTATCGGCTCTGGCAGTTATGCTGGTAATGTACCTTCCATATGCCTCAAGATGATTTTTAAGGTCTTATATTCCTTACAGTTCTGTCTAGGACAAAGACTTTGTGTTGTTCTGTTTTATGCAAGATGTTGGAGGCCGCTGCCCGGAAGCCTACGTAATCACTACTTCCTGGCTGGTCTAGTACGCCTGTGTACATCTCCAGACCATAGAATGTTCTTAATGAAGCTTCAGGTGTTTATAATGTTGCTTGGGCTGTTGCTGTCTGTGACATCTGTGCCCCTGACAACGGTCATGCCCTTGCTAGTTCCTGGTGATGCTCTTGGCGCTGTTGAAGTTCTTGGTGATAATCTTGATGCTGGTGTAATTCCTGATGATGCTGTTGGTGCTTGTGTAGTTCCTGGTGATGCTGTTGGTGCTGGTGTAATTCCTGGTGATGCTGTTGGTGCTGGTGTAATTCCTGGTGATGCTGTTGGTGCTGGTGTAATTCCTGGTGATGCTGTTGGTGCTGGTGTAATTCCTGGTGATGCTGTTGGTGCTGGTGTAATTCCTGGTGATGCTGTTGGTGCTGGTGTAGTTCCTGGTGATGCTGTTGATGCTTGAGTAGGTTCCAGAGATACAGCTGTCACTATTGGTGTACTGCACCTCCTCAGCTAGTAATATAACTAATAATGCAGCAGTTTCTAGTAACACAGCTGGTGCTGGTAATCCATCTTATACTAGCTATGCCAACTTGCACCTCTCCTGTTACTCATTCTTATATCTGACATTGACGTGAACACAAGCCACAGTTTCATTACATCCTTTGTAGATGATACAAGAGTAAGTATAAAAAAAATCACACTTACAGAAGATACGGAAAAGCTACGAAGTCTTTAACTGGAGATAAGTGTCAACTTCTCCGGGATGAGAAAAAATAAAGAAATGAAAAATACCTCGGAACACCGGACAGACACAGACGCTATCATAAACCAACTGAAAAACGTGAAAGACGTCGGAGTAATACTGTCTAACGGACTATCCCTCAGCAAGCACAACAAAACAACGGTTGCGTCATGCAGAAGGATGCCAGGCTGGATCCTGCTGACCTTCAAGACAAGAGAAAAAGAAAAAAATACCTGTGTTGATATTATTTAAAACGCTAACTCTTTCACTAATTAAATACTGTGTTGTCCTAACATCACTTTGCAAGATGGGCGAAATTGCGGAATATAAAAGTGTTCAGAGATCTTTCACAGCTCATGTTGCTGTGGTAAAGGGGAATAGCTGATTTTTCTGAGGTTGCACTCTCTGGAGCACTGACTGTAGAGGTATATCTTACTCTATTCCTGGATAATCATAGAATGTATGGCTCCCAACTTACATTCGGGTAGAAAATCGTACTGACAACAGTAATATTACCTCTGAAATCCAAAGGTAAGATATGCAAAGAACGAGAGAACACCTTAATTATCTGGGGTCCAAGACTCTTCAACACTTTGCCAGCTATCATTGGAAACAGATAGGATGCACCGTACAGGAGTTTAAGAGAGTACTGGACAAGTACTTACAAAGTGCACCAGACTAGCTGGGCTGTGGGGGCCTATGTTGAGCTGAGGGATGTGGCTTCCAGCAGCTTGGCCGACCAACGACCAAATCCAACAGCCTGGGTCCAGTCCAGGGCTCTGAGAGTGAAGACCCCGAAGACTTGATCAAGTGTTCACCAGGTAACGCAGCTGGTGGAAGCAGTGCATATGCTACTGTTAATATGACTCCCACCTCTTATGTTATTGCATCCTGAGATCATGTGACATTTAAGGAGAAACTCATGCTTGGCTGTCTTAAAGATGGCCAAATATTACTGAATCGTTTTTCTAAAGGCACAAAATCATGTGACTAGCTTCAGTGCATCTGGTGCTGGGAACAGGGTTTCAACTCAGCAAGGGCCTCTAGGAATGAATGTGATTTTTCTTTCTTTCATTTTTGTGGTGAAATTGTGTATTTTGATACACTTTTTGTGTGATGTCTATTTTTTCCCTGAGAGTAACTTTTAACTTGTTCAGGATTACTGCCGATTTTTTTTTTTTTTTTTTTTTTACATGCAAGCAGTGTTATGAAACTGGCCAGAGATAGTGGGTACAGTCTTAACTTTTGAACTGAATGAAACGATTTTATAATACGGCACTGTAACTTCCCTCACACCTCGAAATACACGGGGACAAATTGGTGTGCTGAATTTCACGCGAAAATTTTATTTTTTTGTCATAATTTTGGACTAGACATGTATTCATGGCCTATCTACTAGGACCAAGTCGTTGATGATAACATCAGGCATATATATATATATATATATATATATATATATATATATATATATATATATATATATATATATATATATTACAGTCCCATAGCCTAGCGGTTAGCATGCCTGCCTCTTGCACAGGGGTCCCAGGTTCGATCCTGGCTGTTGGAGGTTTGTATGTTCTATGAAGGTGCGCGTTCATATGCACTTTATTCGTATATATATATATATATATATATATATATATATATATATATATATATATATATATATATATATATATATATATATATGAGAGAGAGCGAGAGAGAGAGAGTGTTTGCTCCAATAACCCTCTGTAGCCTGATATACCTTCATCAGTCCAATGTAAAAACGACTGAACTGGAGCCGGATATTATCCGAAGTGCCAGCAATATCATCTATAGAACACCGCATAGCCAGGTGAACTTGGCCCGCTAACATCGGATGATGAGAACCACTGGGGATGTAGTACGTAAAAGGAAGACCACGATGCCTGTCGCCTTCGGTCTGAATCGCCCTCTAATATAACGCGCTGACGTTTGTGATGGATGAGCTCTTTCTTGACGTGTTCAGTTTGGAGGTTGAGAGAGGACAACGGCATTTGCTTGTAAGAAGAAGAGGAGGAGGAGTAAAGCTGCACTGTTGTCAAGTGCGGTCGGTGGCGAAGACCTCGCCTGCAACCAGTCCTGGGGAGCTTTGTATCCTCGTGTTGATCACCTCGTATGTGGCGTGCTGCATGGGTCACCTCCTGTCATTTCCTGCCGCTCTCCCTCACCAGGCGACAGCTTGGAGATTTTTCTTTTTCCAAAGCTGGGACTTACATTTTCATCCAGGAGTCCATCCGTAGCAACTGCAATGTCTGTGTTTTTTTTTTTTTTACCAGGACGAAGGAATGAGTATATTTTTCCGACGTTGGGTTCTTTACCCCGTGTGGCAATGGATGGCAGGGCCAGTGGTGGAATGAGCTGCAGGCGCAAGCAGTGTGGAGGGGAAGGTACTTTGTGCTGGGATATTGTAAATGTGTTTTTCCCCTCCCCTCTCACTTTTTTCACTCTCTCTCTCCATTTCTCTCTTATCTCTCTCTCTCTCTCTCTCTCTCTCTCTCTCTCTCTCTCTCTCTCTCTCTCTCTCTCTCTCTCTCTCTCTCTCTCTCTCTCCTCTCTCCCCCTAGCCTTACCCTTACCGTCTCGTTCTCGATGGTAAGATTGTAAACGTGCAAGGGAAGAGATAAAGCTGTGAGTCCCCCTCCTCACCTTAGGCTTATCCGGCTGGATACTTTGAAAATTAATCTTAGTATCAACTTTCATCTTAATTATGTTCCTAACGCATCTGCCTCACACACAAAATAGTGAAGGGGTGAGGGGAGGTGGGGGCTGGTGGTGGTGATGAGGGGGGGTTTAATTTGCGGAATGTAATAATTAACTGAGGCGTGTGGTTAAGTTCTCTCACAACGTCAAGATTTGATTAAGAACATCTCCCCTCACTCCCACTGAGGATAAGAGTTTATTAGATTCTATTTATGGGTCAAACATTCTATATATTTTCGAATCATGTGACTACTCGTCTGACATGCACGGATATATATATATATATATATATATATATATATATATATATATATATATATATATATATATATATATTGAGAGAGAGAGAGAGAGAGAGAGAGAGAGAGAGAGAGAGAGAGAGAGAGAGAGAGAGAGAGAGAGACGGGCAGACAGACAGATAGACACACACACACAGATGGACAGTGAGTTACTTAACAGAGAGA
Source organism: Panulirus ornatus (assembly GCF_036320965.1). Lineage (NCBI taxonomy): Eukaryota > Metazoa > Arthropoda > Malacostraca > Decapoda > Palinuridae > Panulirus > Panulirus ornatus. Next base: position 62,364,252 of record NC_092225.1, on the reverse strand, counting down.
GACCAACATATGTTGGAATCATGACCGTAAAAAGTGCATGTGTCACCACTAGTTTCATCGGGGATTTTTTCTTAATCTTGTAACTATAAAAGAAATCGATTGACATTGATCACATTCATTTTATGAATGCGGTAGTATCATTAGCCTTGGTTTGTTTTGGACCAAACGAAGAAGCAGATTAAGCAAATTTATTCACTGATTCCTAATATGGATATTATCAATTAGCTTTTTTTTTCAATCATATAATTCTGTACGTCAAAATTTTTTTTCGTTCATAATCAGTTCTCTCCATGATGTCTACCAAGCACGTTTAATGATTGAGAAACCTTCCTAAATTACTCGAAAGTGGCATTGGATTCTCTTAACGTTCGGAGCAGAGTTTCATTGGTTTATATCTGATCGAATCACCTGAAGTTTTCTCAAAACTTTCTCTAGAGTTGATGTGTAGGGGAATCATTGCCCCCAGCAACTAGCTGGACTTTCTTGTGTTTCCTCAACTCTACTTTTCCTCTGCATTATTCTTCAGTCCTCCCTAGACTTACGGTAAAAAGAAAACCTTAAGCATTCTGGGCCAAGACTCTTCAGCACCTTGCTATCTGTCATCAGCAACACCATGCGATGCACAGCAGAGGTTTAAAAGTATTTATTCTGAACAGGTACCTACTAAGTGTGCCAGACTAGTCAGGCTGTGGAGGCAATGTGGGCCTGAAGGCTGTGGCTTCCAACAGCTTAGTCGACCAACGACCGAACCCAACAGTCTGGGCTCAGTCCAGGCCGTGGGGGTAGAAGACCTCCCGAAAACTTCGCCAGCTATCCGCACCATCCACCGTTTCTTCTGTTATGATCTGTTCTTATTTTATATGTGTAGTACCTTACATTTCTTACCTTTCCCTCCCCCCATACCTTTTTTCTATCATTTTCTTCTTTCATTCTTTACTTAAATGATGTGTCTGTAGTACGCCCAGTTTTTTTTTCAATTCTCACTTTTTTGACATTTCTCATTTCTTATTCCTGACCTATCCATGCCCTCTAGCTTTCAATTCACTCCCTAATTTCTTAAACGCTTTCATATATTTCACTTGATATTCCACAATTCATTGTCTCCTCCTCCTCCTCCTCCTCCTCCTCCTCCTCCTCCTCCTCCTCCTCCTCCTCCTCCTCCTATTCATTCTTTTACCTCCCTTCTCTCACTCCCCTCCTTGCTCTCCCTTTCTTAGTCTTCACTTTACTCTCCCTCTCTCATCCCTCTCCTTACACTCATAACTTCTCTCATTAAACCACAGACTCCTTCCCTCGTCCATTCCCATCCTCATATTATCTTGCCTGGTCGTTGGTCTTCAGCCGATACCCCTTTCCTCGCGTGTCACTGCTTCCTCATGACCCATTCCTCTCCTCCCTCCCTGTCTATCTCCTCGCCCTTATTCCCTCGTGTTTCCCGGCCATTGTCTCCTCATTCTCAACGTATTAGGTCTTATTCCGAGTCATCATGCTGAGAATTTGGGTCATTTTCTGCTCGTGTTCCTCTTCCTAGACTCGTTCTTATTCCTCCTTGTCTTCCTCTTCTTCTTCTTCTCTTTTTCCTATTTTCCTCCTCCTCCTTCCACCTCTGTATCAGTATCTCTCCACACATACTTTATATTCATTTTCTTCATCTCTCTTCTCCTTCTATCCGTCATCTGCCCCTTGCCTATTTTCGTCTTTCGATCCCCTCTAAATCTCCCCGCCGTATCCCTACTACCTCACATTTCTCCTTCTTCCCCGTCCTGTTCCCATTTCTCTCCTTCTAAGTCTCTCCTTAACCCATTTCCTCTCCACCAATTGTCTTCCCTCCCCACCACCCACCCTCCCTCTCTCCTTATTCCACTCGTTCTAAGTTCGTTTGCTCCCTGTCTCTCACAGCGCCTCACCCACATTTCCTGGAGTATCCTCCTCCACCTCCCTATTCCACTACTGTTACCACTTCTCCCTTACCTTCCATTCTCCTCCTCCACTCCTTGCGCCTATTTCTCCTCTACCTTCCTCCTCCCTTCCTCTCACCCCATCCACCCCCCTCCTGGACCAGCAACACTACACGTCTCTGCCACACGTGTCTGCCCCTCCTTTTTTTCCCTCTCACTGACTTTGAATTTCCAAACTTCCTTTCGTTTATTGGATTTCCCGCGTGAAAAGTTCTTCAGGGGTACAGCAATCCCGCGTCCAGCGGTGGGCTCCAGGCTGCCTACCTCCCCTTTCCGTGGGGCTCTCACTTCCCTTCTCCAGTCCCTGGAACCTTCCCTCTACAGCTCCCTCCAGATCTACAGCAATCTCGGTTCCCTTTCTTAAGATTTATGTTCATGTTTTTTTCCATCTTTCTCCACATAGTTTTCTATTCACATCGTGTGCCCTTCACCAGCCTCGACCTTATTCGGACACTCACCAGCATCGAAAACCTGTCAAGCCTAGATGTTGCCTTAAGAAATTAGGAATTTCTGAGATTTTCCAGCACAGGCTACGGGTCCTCTCGTGTAACGGCCAGTATGCGACCTGGAGACGTCCATAGTTACAGACCACTCTAGTCCTCCCATTTTTTTTTCTTCCCACTTTTCCTTGTCTTTTCAGTTCATTCTGCCTTTCCAGCTTCGCACTTTATCTTGTTATTCTGGTTCTCATAGCTTGTTCATCATCTTGAGGTTCTATCATTCCAGTTTTTCATTCTTTCAGTCATTATCATTTTTTCCAGCCTACCCAGTTCCTACATTTATTCCAGTCTTTTCTGTCCTCCTAGTCCCTCTTGCATCCCTGGTTATATATAATGTGAACTTCTATCACCTCTTCCAGACCCTACTGCCCTTCCAGATCTTCATTTTTTCCGAGTCCATCTAGCTTTCTAGTTCCTCCTGCCCGTTTCACCTACTATTCCAGTTTTTACGAACGTCTCAGTCCTTCCTGCCTTTTAAGCCCAGTTATTTTTCAAGTATATATATATATATATATATATATATATATATATATATATATATATATGTGTGTGTGTGTGTGTGTGTGTGTGTGTGTGTGTGTGTGTGTGTGTGTTTCCTTTCTTTCATCAGGAGTTACTGCTATTTCATCTCATTTAAATCTTTCATCTCTCCAGGCCGTAGCAGCTCTTCTAATCCGTTCACCTCATCCTGTCATTTTTGTAACTTTCCTCGTCCACCCAATCCTACCTCTTCCAATCCTTTGAGCCCGTACCATCACACAACATCTTCCAGTCCCTCTAACTCTTCCAATCCTTTCTGCTTTTTCGTGTCTTCCACTTCTTCCAACACCTTTCAGCTCCCTTACGTTTACTGACTTTTCTAAGCTTAACAGCTCGTCCAACCATATCAGCTTTATCAAATCCACTTAGTTCCCCAACCTTCCCAATTTACTTTCACCCCTTTTAACTGGATTGACAATCCTTAGCCCATTTTTCAGCGCAAATCTTCCTTCTGTTCCAATCTCTTCGAAACAGTTCACTATCTTTTCCATCTTACTTTCAGCCCTATGCATCATCCTTTCATTCCTTCCTTCCAGATTTCCAGCCTTGCCATGCCTCCTTCCAAACCCACGTCCAGTCTTTCCCATCCAAAATGTCAACACCTCCCTCCTTACCACAGCACATCAAGCCCATTTCATACCAATTCCAGACCGTCCTACATCACTCCCAGTGCCTTCTATCTCACCTTCCAGCTTCGCGACCCCAGTTCAAACAACCACTCCAGCAGTTGCCATCCCTCACACCCAACTTTGAACAATTTCTCTCTTATAGGGAAGAGCATTGTTATAAATGTTACTTATGCTCTCCAGGAAGGGCAGTGATATTTTTTCCCCTCCCCACGCGTGTTAAGGGAATGATAATGTTTACACGCGTAATACCTTTGCATGCGAATTAGCCATGGGAGTAATGAGGTGCTTCGCAGGGGAGCGAGCACACTTCTGAGAAGGATCTCTCTCTCTCTCTCTCTCTCTCTCTCTCTCTCTCTCTCTCTCTCTCTCTCTCTCTCTCTCTCTCTCTCTCTCTCTCTCTCTCTCTCTCTCTCTCTCTCTCTCTCTCTCTCTCTCTCTCTCTCTCACTCACTATTTCTTTCTCTTTTTTTCTCTCGTTTTCGAACAGCGGGTAGATAGAAAGTGGTAAGCAGCCACCGACCAGGGATGTATGTTTGTTATTCATACTACCCAACCTGGGTATTTGGAGAGTTAATGACGGCTGCGCAGTGAGCCAGCACTTTCAGTGGCTGTTTCATTCCTTTTGCCCAGGTTGCTGTCTTTGCTTTCTGCCTCACTCACACGTGGGGGTGCTGGCATTCAGTCCACAATCGTGCGATGTGGCTATATCAGAACGTAACACTTTGCGACGCGAAACTCCCACGATTCATTCTTCGTGACGCTCCATTTTACCTGTGGCGAGCGCTCTGCGATACTCCTTCCTTTTGGCAAAATCTCTTAAGTATTCTCTCTCTCTCTCTCTCTCTCTCTCTCTCTCTCTCTCTCTCTCTCTCTCTCTCTCTCTCTCTCTCTCTTCGTGTTCACAGTCGGTTGAAACACGCTCGCTCAGCTTATAAAGTCGAACATCGGTTTTTACTAAATGGTGAAGTTAGAAGAAATCCATCTACACCGGGCGCTGATTACTGTAGTAACCGACCTTCCGCCAGAACTACTTTCTCCCTCGTAAGACTGAGAACAGTTACTCTCGTGAGAGATCCTGACATGATGCTAGGTTTCTGTGTCGTCGTGAGGAATACATGAAAGGGTTGAGGTGATCTTACGTCATATTCTTTCTTTATCTTACGTTAGCTGAGACGGCACAGGCAGGCAAGCAGCTAAATGTAACGCTGGTTTCACTCCTCTCTCTCTCTCTCTCTCTCTCTCTCTCTCTCTCTCTCTCTCTCTCTCTCTCTCTCTCTCTCTCTCTCTCTCTCTCTCTCTCTCTATCTATCTATCTATCTATCTATCTATCTCTCTCTCTGTATCTATCTATCTGTGTATCTGTATATTCATGTATATATATATATATATATATATATATATATATATATATATATATATATATATATATATATATATATATATATATATAGAGTGAATTGGAGCGATGTGGTATACCGGGGTTGACGTGCTGTCAGTGGATTCAATCAAGGCATGTGAAGCGTCTGGGGTAAACCATGGAAAGCTGTGTAGGTATGTATATTTGCGTGTGTGGACGTATGTATATACATGTGTATGGGGGGGGGGGGGTTGGGCCATTTCTTTCGTCTGTTTCCTTGCGCTACCTCGCAAACGCGGGAGACAGCGACAAAGTATAATAAAAAAAAAAAAAATATATATATATATATATATATATATATATATATATATATATATATATATATATATATATATATATATATTTATCCCTGGGGATAGGGGATTAAGAATACTTCCCATGTATTCCCTGCGTGTCGTAGAAGGCGACTAAAAGGGGAGGGAGCGGGAGGCTGGAAATCCTCCCCTCTCGTTTTTTTTTTTTTAATTTTCCAAAAGATGGAACAGAGGGGGGCCAGGTGAGGATATTCCACAAAGGCCCAGTCCTCTGTTCTTAACGCTACCTCGCTAACGCGGGAAATGGCGAATAGTTTAAAAGAAAGAAGATAGAAAGATATATATATATATATATATATATATATATATATATATATATATATATATATATATATATATATATGTGTGTGTGTGTGGGTGTGTGTGTGTGTGTGTGTGTATCTAAACTTTAAGCAGACCTTAGTCACTCCTTGCGTAAATAGGGAAGACTGGGACCTGATTACAAGAACATGGTTGTCAAGTCTATCCAATTTATCCGACCTTTATGGCTGGATTAACGTGTAGTAGTTAGATTTATATTAGGAAATTGATGACAAATAAGTAAGAAGTCAGTCTAATGAAAGAGGAAAAGAATATATGTGTCATAAATGTTATGGCATTTGTTACCGGGGTTACGAAGCACGTGTTCAGCACATGCCCTCACTCACGTGCCGAGAGATTTACCGACTAAGGATATTCTCGTAGAAGTGTGTAGCTAGTGGTCGGCAAAATATCAGATTGTAAAAAATCACAGCATTGTTGTAGTGTTTCAGTTTTTTCATAGTTTCTATCAAGATTTTAATTGTAACTTAGTAGCGGGAGTTAGTGTTAAACTCACAAGACCTGGCATCGTCCATAGCAGGTCACCTATACTAAGCTGTAACTCAGAGAAAGTGACTAAAGACAACTTAGATGCATCGAGTGCGGGAAAATGAAAAAGTGAATTAGTGGAGTAGTTAACCGAGAAGACTGAACTAATTGCCTTGGTAATACAATAGAAGGCATCCAGCGTTATGCAGAAGAGAGACGAGGTCAGTGTTGGGTCAGTGAGTACCAGATCAGTACAGAGACAGCTTGCACTACCTGCTTGCCAAGCTTGGAGGGTATAAGACCAACATATATCACAATCCCGGTAAGTCATGACGGGTTGTCTTCTGTGTCTCAGGCTCGTTCCCTGTAAAGATAACGAGCCAATGATACGCCAATGATATATATATATATATATATATATATATATATATATATATATATATATATATATATATATATATATATATATATATATGCCATGTACCCAATTTATCGACCAGCTCCCAGGCGAGGATGAAAAGTTGGTGGAAAATTCTGAAGTGAAAGAAGCACCAACGTAGAGGGAAGATGGAATGAAACAAATAGTGTGGCCCAATAAAGAATTGGATAACAGGAAAACGCTGTCATTGGCCGCAATTGGAGGAGCTCGACTGGGAAATTAACCAATTCAGTCTCACTATCTTTTTTTCCTTTTTGTACATTTTTTCTAGGGCTTTCCTGCGATTGCTCGTCTATATTGAATATTTGTCACGGGGGAGATCCAGCGAAAAGTCAAATGTTTCCTTCCATTTTACATATTTCATTGTACTCTCAGCTTTGTATCTTTCGTTTCCTCTCTCTCTCTCTCTCTCTCTCTCTCTCTCTCTCTCTCTCTCTCTCTCTCTCTCTCTCTCTCTCTCTCTCTCTCTCTCTCTTTTACAATGTTGCCGGGTCAATGTTTTACTCCCTAGGTAACCACAATGGTACAAGGGTACTCGTTTCATGCGCCTCTCGCCACTGACCACAAAAAGTCTAGCCAACGTAAAAATGCGTTTCTGGCCGTAAACTACAGCGTTGCCACATATGTTGTTACACCCTTCCACTTGTAACTCTGGAGAGTGTTGCCAACATGGCGTGTTGCCACACCTCTTGGCAAAGCTGCTGACCCCAGACAACCTCTGGTGCCTGCGCTGTAATATCCTCGGCTCTGGTGTGTATAAAACCCCAGAATGTATAAGATTGCTGGCGGATCACAGAGGCAGAACTGGAGGACGGTAATCTCGACAGCCTACCCGCCCACCGGCACAGCTCGCAGTCTTGACCCAGGAGATGGGGTTTTTGACCTTCACTTCAAGATATGATGTCTTGGTCTAAACGCCTTTACCGTTGCTTTATCAAGTATAGGTGAATAAGAAGGAAAGGTCGACATATATATATATATATATATATATATATATATATATATATATATATATATATATATATATATATATATATATATATATATCACCCGTGCAGAGGCAATTTGGTGAAATCAGTTGGTAATGATACTGATTTGGTGTTTTTGGCTCAGGATATTTTTCTCTAGGCTTTCATTTCATTTTGTCCATAAGTTAGATTACATATATGTATTAGGTAAATCTATTTGTATATATATATATATTTTTCACACACACACACACACACACACACACACACACACACACACACACACACACAACACATTTTTTAAAGCTTCTTTCGTAGCTGTACAACTGGAGAAGAGGCAAGAAGAAATCCTTCCCAATTTCAAATGAATATGTGAACGTCAAATAGGCTACACATTTAACCATTCTGAACGCTGAAGAGACACGTCATTGTCAGTGTTTGGAAAAATTGTATATGGCGCAGACTGATGTTCAAAACTGCCTTGTTAGCACAGCTTAATGGATAGAAAGATCTTCTTTGAAAGCCACAAGGCTTTTTATTTTATCACAGCATCATGGATGGAAAGGTCTTTCTTCTAGCCACAAGGCGCTCCGTTAACAGAGCATTATAGATAGAAAGGTCTTTCGTGTAAGCCATTTTTTTTTATATCGTTAACAAGTAACGTTTTTATATTCAATAATTAGTGATCTAGATCCCATTTTCTCTTGTGAAGAAGTCGGGGTTTGTCAGTTATCGACACCGATGTAGTGTTATCGTACAACAACATTTACTGACCTCAAACGTGTGTTTAGAAACAGTCGTGTCGCATCGGCTTCATTCTGAATGACCCTTCTGAAGCAGCGACAGCGTCATCATCATCATCATCATCATCATCATCATCATCGTCAGCATCATCATCATCATCAGCATCATCAGCATCATCATCATCATCTTTAGCAGCAGGAGTAGCGCAGCTGTGATGATGAATGAGACTAAAAATATCAACAACGGAGAGAGCTTCTCACGTTAACTGTGTTGGAAACAGAAACACCAGTAGAAATAAACTTTAGAAGCAGACGAAAACACTGGGCTGTGTCAGCAGCAGAGGGAACTGTGTTCGCTGTGGCAGCGTCCACAGCCTCAGTTTTTTTTTTTTTTTTTTTTCTACCTCGCCTTTGGATCAGGTTCGCCAGAAAGAGCAGCGGTATGACTCTCACATAGATAGAGGCAACAGCAAGAACAGAAGCAGAGGAGTAACAGAATCGACATCAACATCAAAAGCAGAAGGAAGAAGTAGCAGACATAGAGGGAATAACAGCAGGAGGAGGAGGAGGAGGAGGCGAGAGGGGAGAGCAAAAACAGGAGCCCGGTTGCCGTCTGGACACCCACTCCCTGTTGCTCCCCGCTGGCTGATTCATCCCGGTATCCAATGTCCAGGAGCATCAACATGTTGTGTTTGTGAGTGTCCCGCCAGGTGGCCTTCCTCACGGCCCCGACCACCCACGCGCGCGCGCGTCTGTGTGTGTGCGTGTGTGTGTCACTTCCCTGGTGGGGATGTACACGCTGAAGGGCCGTAAACACACTGCAGGCAGAGCAGCGATCTGTGTCGGCTCACTTCAGGCTGGAGACTGAGGCCCATCCTCCTCCTCCTCCTCCTCCCAACACACACTACAGAATGGACAGAAGCGGTGTAAACTCTTTGTATAATGGACAGTGACCTGTGCTCTACTCACTGTTCATAATAACAGTGTTGCTGTATGGACTAGGGATAATGGTGGATTATGAAGCTGGTGAGAAATTCTTCTTATCATTAATTAGATAATCTCCTTCATAAGCGTGCCTGATTCACCTAACTCATGTCTCCCATACCTTATACCTCTCGTTGGTTTCAGAGGCCTTCTAACCAACAGCTTGGTTTGCGACCAAGATATCGAGTTGCTCCCCTGGTCAGTGAGGCTGTTCTGAGACCATAGCCTCTAGGCCTATCCAACCACCACATCCTGGCTGGTTTGGTACACTCTACAGTTACCTACACAGGATCTGTTTTCAATCTCTCCAGTGAACAGTCCATAGTGTTTCTTATGGCTGTAAGCAGTACGACCATTGAAACAACTCTAGACCCCTGATGATAGTGTTTTATTGCTCTTAATGAGCCTTTTCGATTTTAGTGGTAGTGCCAGTTAGCGAATTCTCTATTTGAGAGCTGGCCGGGAACTATGTCTTCCAGGAGTTACAAGTGTAGATACACATCTCTCGTATAGGATAGTTGAGTACAGCCTTGGCGATTGAAATCGCTCCTGTTAGTTAAGATTCCTAACAGTATCATCGTGGGCATTGAAGGATCTTTGCACAGTTTCTGACTCCAGAATCCACCCGTCTTGAAATGTAATGTCAGCACACAAAAGTCTTATATCCGGGAGAGTATTATTGGCTTTGGGATGATCATCATTGCTTTTACCTCTGTTCTCTTGAATTCAACCTGGCGGCTTTTACGGCAGAGACAAGTTTTGCTCTGTGTTACTCACAGAAGGTAAGGTCATCTAACATTATTACTTCGACGCCTTGTGCAATGCTCCTCCGGGATATGATGGTGTTCTATTCCTTCACATCCCCATGAATATCTGGTTAGTCGACGCTGTTATCCGTTAGAGTGCATATTGGCATCAGTTGCCGACAGAAGGTTTGTGTTGATTTGTAGCTTCTCCTTGTTTTGTATTGTCGAGGTTTCCTTTATGGTTCTGATATCATCTGCGAAAGGTGGTATATGACTCTGGTTTGTGTTCTCGTCTCCGTCAGGTATGAGGTGAAAAAACGGTTGAGGCGTAAGTTTAGCTCCCTGGGGAAATGAACTTTGTACGCGATGGAAATTGGTTCCCTTAAAACATGTTATGATCTGCTGGTCGAGAAGCTGTGCGCATTCATCTTTCTTACGTTACACTTATTGCCATTGTACGCATCACGTGCGCTATGACACCGTGATCACATTTGTCAAAGGCTTGTTGCAATGTCTATGTGCATTGCACCAGCATTTTTGCTCACCAGTTGCTGCAGAATTTTGTCTTAGTGATTACGCTGTTTGAGAGAGGAATGCACTCCCCACTCTGAAACCATGTTGGCTTGGATTGCGTAGACTTCTTGACTCCATGAACTCGGTCAGGTTACATCTTCGTACCCCCTCTCGAAAATCATGATGATGAGGGAGGTGAATGCTGTTGGTTGATGATTTTCTGGAACTGATTTGCTGCCTTCTTGTATGGCATGGGACTCTGTGAGGAGTCCAGGTTCCTTTTGCAGAGGATGCTTAGTAAAAGAGTCAGACTTTCGTAAATCTTGGCATAGAGAAGGAGGCATGGACATGCTACTAATGCCCCTCGAAGACCAGTGAGGCTTGTTGACTAGATGTGTCACGTGTAACACTGAGGAGGAAGAAGTCGTTTGAGTTATTTGTCATCAAGATGATTTTTGGTTCATTGTACACTGACTCAGTGTTTCTTTAGTATGTCATTCATATCCCTGTTATGTGTGTATGTATCAACCTTCTGTTCTCGATGGGCCGATAACGCTTGTGATTCCTACCTTGCTTCTTTTTGCGTTAGAAATTAGTAATATTTGGGCTTTCCTCTGTCTCAATTGTAACCTTTTTTTTTTTGTTCTTTTTACTGAGTCTCTCGTATGATATCTGGACTGTATGGTTTATATCTTCAAGATGCTCGACACTTTTGCCTACCTTTGAGAAGGGAGCTGTGCTGCTGTCATTGATTATTTTCATTTTCCAATATTAAATAGGTGAAGAAAAATTGCCCTTCATACATCTCATTTGTGCAGGGTCACGCAGTGATCAGTCTAGCCATGAGACCAATACGTATTAATGATTCCTCGTTTAATGTACTTGAAAAATGGTTTATTTTTCCTGGACATTTCATATATGTAATGTTATTCAAGTGTGTCTCTCTCTGCGTGTCTGGTAGCCATTACCACAGGAAGAGTTTTGAACATATTTCCGGCTTGTGTTGTTTTTTCCTTGTTCAGCACTTCCCGTGTCCTCTCACCTCTTCAGAATACTACCTCTGTTGTCTCCTCCCAGTATCATTACCGCTACAGCCGATGAAGTGATTCGTCTCGCAAGTAGATGAGAAGAATTAAAGTAAATAGCTGAGGAAAGACTTCGCTTCGCTCGCTTTCCTCAGCTCGACCAGCTGTGCTGGTACCCGCTTATCCATTTATCTCACGGCACCGACGTAGGAGACAGTGTTCTCAGGTACGGTGGCGGTTGATTTAGGAACAAAACCGGCTGTTCTGCGTATGGTACCGGCTGTTTTAGGTACAGAGCTATTTGTTCTCTGTAAGGTATTGGCTGTTCTAGATGTAGTGTCGACTATTCTGGCTACGAAACCGACTATTTTTGCGTATGGAATCGGATGATTTTTAGACCCTACTGGCTCAGCTTAGGGTTTATGGCATTTTTTTTTTCAGACAACGTAGCTTTTTGTGCAGAAAGTCTGAAAGGTACACACACCAAATTCCCTCCATCAACGTTGGGTAATTCGTGTTTCACACCACATCAACACCTAGAGGCTCGATCATGTGGGCTCGTCATGGTTCCAGTAGTGAGCACACTCCTCCTGGGCGTGATGTCACATCAACACAGATGCTCCTGAAGGAGGTGTTCGATGATGACACAAGGAGGTGTAGGGCTTCCATCATCCCATTACATATTCCTGGCGGAAGGATACAAACAGTACGGAATTTTATGTTACGGTATCCTACTGCTTATCAGTACGTCTATAAAGCTTGGTGTATAAGTGCAGTAAGAGAGATTTCTTTCGCTAATGATCAGACAGACAGACAAATGGACAAACACACGCTCACCAAGGCCTCTAACCCTATTGCGCATGTGAGATTTCTTTCGCTAATGATCAGACTGACAAACACACGCTCACCAAGGCATCTAACCCTATTGCGCATGTGAGATTTCTTTCGCTAATGATCAGACTGACAAACACACGCTCACCAAGGCATCTAACCCTATTGCGCATGTGAGATTTCTTTCGCTAATGATCAGACTGACAAACACACGCTCACCAAGGCATCTAACCCTATTGCGCATGTGAGATTTCTTTCGCTAATGATCAGACAGACAGACACACGCTCACCAAGGCATCTAACCCTATTGCGCATGTTATGTGGCGGAGGAGATAGCTTTACAGAGCGTGTTGGAGACCGCTCGGGGCCTGGGGTCGGGTATGGCTGGGTCCGTCCGTGATAAACTCTAGGGATATGAAAATCCTGAGAATGAAAATATCCCGCCAACGAGGGAGGAGAGAATGGTTGGAGGGGGGTCTCCCGGTAAAAAGTCAAAACAATATCCTTGTCGTGGAATGTGTCGGGGAAATAACGTGACTCTATTGATGCACCAGTTTTAGTACTGCCTGTATTTGTTAGGGATTTATTTCCTGCTGTGCTACCGTGTACAGCTTGGCTATCAATAACGAAGCTGTAAAGGGAATAACGTGATGTAAGAGTTTGGGTCATGATTCCATGAGGTGTCTTCTAGTTAGCATGACGACTGCGTTAGGTCAAGACTCCTTAACTGAAGTCATTATTAGCCGGCAAATCAGTATAGACAGTTGCTTATATGTTTAGGAACTAACGGCGCTTTCTGCATGTTTTGTTTTCTTATGTCAGCTGGTCAAAGCAGAAATGATTCAGTGATACCTCACAGCAGATATAGCTGCTCCGTTAGAGTCGACTTTCTCGTTGATTTCCGACACTAAAAGATTAACGCTTTACTCATGTCTCTACGAAAGATCGGCCTTAATATCCTGATCACCACTCAGGAAAATGAATTTGCCATCCCGAAACAAGTTTGTTTGTACTGTTAACGGATTGCCTGACACCATGTGAAACTGGAAAGCTTTTTGATGTTGAAGGCTCCAGTCACGGACAGATGTCCACGTCAAGGCCGGGTCTTGATTGAAATGTAAATGAAAGGAAAAGAGAAAAGACAGGGAAAGTAATTACGAATTTTGGAGGAAGTGTTAAATATTTCTTTTTAAATGTACCATGTTGTAGTGTATGGGAAAGAAATGAGAAGTTAGAGTTGCAAAGCTTCGACATGTTGGAAAAGAAGCAGGTATCAAAACGGCCCACCCTTGAGTTGCCGGTAGCAGCTTGCCGAGTATTGCTTGACTAGCTAGTAGTCGGGGCACACATGCAGCCAGCTCTCGGGAGCAATAACCAAAGTGAATGTAAACCAAGAGTCCTTCAGAAAAATTTTTCATTGCTCTTAAAGTTTTTTTTTTTGTGTGTGTGATTTCCTAAACCTTGCAATATATCCTTTATTCAACACATGAGCCACACCTGGAAATTTTCTCACGTACATCAATTTCCTAACGTGAAAACCTTAGCTTACGTTAGAAATGCTTATCGATTGATTAGTCACCGCATGAGTATCATGTTCCTTCACCCATAAAGGTAACTTAAGAATCACATCGACAGTCATAATAGTTTTATTGAAGTATGATTCTACGGTGTATGGAAATGTACCTTCCATATTGTTCGTAATGACGTACATACAATAACGCCAAATGATCACGTTCTGGTGTACGTGTATACGGTTACCTCTGTGATCGAAGGCACTTGGAACAGACGTAGTTAGGCGTCACTCGCCCACACCGGTTCTCTATAAGAAATGCCTCATTCGCCCGCAACCATTTTCTAGATGTCATGTGTAACTCACCGAAAAACCATAGCCCACTGTCCACATCCAGGCCCCCCAGACCTTTCCGCGGTTGTCCGTGGCAACTTCCTAGTCACTGGTTCAGTACACTGACATCATGTCGCCCCCTGTAGGCGACATTGCTCCAATTCACTCTATCTCGCGCACGCTTTTCACCCTCCTGCATATTCAGGCCTCAACCTCACTAAATCTTTCTCACTCCATCCGTTCATCTCCAGTTTGGTCTCCCGCATCTCCTTGTTCCCTCCACTTGTGACATATATATCCTTTATCTGAACCTCTCCTCACTCAATATCTCCTTATGTCCATACCATTTCAGCAAACCCTCTTTAGCTCACTCAACCACACTCGATCAAACCACCTCACACCACATATTGTCTAAAAATGTTCTTTTCCAACATACATCCACCGTCCTCCGCGCATCCTCATCATTGTCGTTTGGACTACTTTACCTTCGAACATGCCCATTTTCGCCCTCCCACACCTCTTCTTCCCCTAATACATCAATGCTCCAGTAACATGCACCCCCTCAAACATCCCATCACCAATTGTGCTTCCTTGGTTCCATTCGCTGCCATGTCCTCTACCAACACTTCACTTTCTCCAGATTTTCTCCAAACTCACACCCCAACCAACCTTCCCCTTTGCAGTGCTAAACCTAATAACCTTGCTTTTATTCACATTTATTCTCATCTTTCTTCTTTCACACACACACACACACACACACACACACACACACACACACACACACACACATTTGTCACATACCCTGCGTGCTGTTCTTTGCTTTATTTTTCCTCTCCATACACATGGGTTGTTGCTGGCATCCAGTCTACAGTCTCACGTGTTTTTCATCTCTTACAACACACAACACACGCACTAAGACCTTTTCACTCTCCAGTTTTTCGGTCCTTTATAAAAAAAGATGAGAGGAAGAAAAAAGATCTGCATCGTATCGGAACGGCACCACCGGTCAAGGAGGGCTGGGTGGTTCCCAGGGCTCCCTTGACTGACATCAAGTGACTGAGACCTACTCCATTCTTCACACAGCTCCCAGACGTAGCCCTTTCTGTTATCATTTTTTCAACATTTAGCTATCACAGATCTAACCTTCTTTCCGTAGAACACAGTCTTTATACCACCCCATATCCTTGCCTCTCTGAAACCCAGTTGTACGAGGCTGCATCCCCTCCACTCTGTCAGATCTCTACTTCTAATCTGTACCATTGTTTCCAATACAAGGGTGGCGTCTGTGCCTTATGTTATACAATAACTCCCATTGCTCGGTTGTGGCTGTTCAGAGTTCCGGCAGATCAATTGCCATTGAGAGGCAGTTGTTAGGGGACAGGATGAGTCTACTGCCTGGTGTGGGATGGTTCTTTCTTTTCTGAGTCAGTGTGAGTCAGCCAGACGATTGTTTATGGTCTCTTCAGACGTAATCGTGAACACCGTTTTCTATGAATTCTGTTGCCATCCATTGGTCGCCATCACTTTTGTAGATTTTTAGATATTTGGTGTTACCTCTGGGATTCCCTTAAGGCAGGCGTCTGGCTCCTTGTCAGAATGCATTTAGGTCACTATATTTCTTCGCAAGGGAGTTGTTCGTCTTTTCCTTGTGTCGGTTATGTTGTTAACTTGCTTCTTCCATTAAGGTCTGTTGGAGGTCCTTACGCTGCTGATATATTTGACCCACCGTAGGAGCTGGCATAATTCATATTAGGGAAATGATGTTCTATTTATATTATTTATTGAGTTGGCGGCGGAGGGTATGGTAATGTCTTGTATCCCTTGATGGAGACTGCAGCTGATGGCGCGTTTTGGATGGTGCCATACCTTCATATGTCATGCTCCTTGATGCAGCTTCCTTACTGAAGATACGGAACGCGTACTTCTAAATTGTTCTACACTCACCTCACACAGCTACACACAGTACATCAACGCACTGCTTAACCTCTGGCCTCGCCTGGGGGCCTTGCCGACTTTTTGAAAGCCGCTAGAACCCCATAGGATATTGGGGAAAATCCTGGAGCAGGGAAGACGGTATCAAGGATTGACACGCTGAATCAAGATCTTTGTCTATAATGTCAATAGTCTACCTTGTCAGGATCGGTAGGTTACGGCTTGCACATTTTGACTCTGACTAGAGAGTGATTGGAAATTGGAGATGATATAGGCACACTGGAATTTTTTATTCATTGTCTTATCTCGAGATCATGTCAATGAGAAGTGTGATATGTTACGGTCACGGGAAACAACGGAAGAAATAGAAGGAAGAATACGAGGATGGCTGGAGCGGAAGGCGATCATAGAGAATGTCGAGTTGGAGCAGGTTCATAATGACGACATTTCTGAGTAAATGAGATGCAAAATAAGTTTATGCGAAATCCTCCTGGAGCCAAATGATATGTAAATTCACGGAAGGAAAATCCTCAGAAGTATGATGTATATAATAGCAACAAGTCACATGCAGGTGAAGTATGGGAGATGGAAAGAATACTCGATAAAAAGAAGAATATAGGGAAAGGCAAGCTTACATGCGGTGAGGCACGCAAGGGAAGCAGTTGAAAAAGTCTATAGTGAACCCCGAGAGAAGCTGGGTACACGCTGGAATAAAGATGCGACATTTTCCCTGGAAAACAGCTCAGTGTTTAAATCTAGAAGGTGAAGGAATTAATAGAAGGGAAAGGCATGCGGATGAAATGGACTTTCCAGTGGGAAAGAAAAAATATTTCGTAAGGCAGACAATTGTCTGATGGTGTATTGAAAACAGAGAAGAATGATGGCATCTGTTCACGAGAGGAGAATAGAAGATGGGGCGCGGTAGGAAGCAATAGGAGAATGGAAAAAATGAATGATGATTAACGAAGTCTGCTCACATAAACAGGGAAACAATGGATGAGAGTTAGTGGGGGAAAAAGTTTTTTGGAAAATTGTGTTGACAAAAGAGTGAGGGAGAATAGAAAAACAACCGAGGTCTGGGTACCATTTGAACCCTTGTTCGCACACACACACACACACACACACACACACACACACACACACACACCAGGTCAAACCACAAAGAGTGGAATTTTGTTTTGATGTACTTTGGAACATTAATTACAGAATTAGAATTAAATGTGAGAAAACTGGTTATGGATATATATATATATATATATATATATATATATATATATATATATATATATATATATATATATATATTTTTTTTTTTTTATACTATTCGCCATTTCCCGCGATAGCGAGGTAGCGTTAAGAACAGACGACTGGGCCTTTGAGGGAATGTCCTCACTTGGCCCCCTTCTCTGTTCCTTCTTTTGGAAAAATATATATATATATATATATATATATATATATATATATATATATATATATATATATATATATATATATATACATATTTCTTTTCTTTCTTCCAAACTATTCGCCATTTCCCGCATTAGCGAGGTAGCGTTAAGAACAGAGGACTGGGCCCTTGAGGGAATACCCTCACCTGGCCCAATTCTCTGTTCCTTCTTTTGGAAAAAAAAAAAAAAAAAAAAAAGAGAGAGGGGAGGATTTCCAGCCCCCCGCTCCCTCCCCTTTTAGTCGCCTTCTACGACACGCAGGGAATACGTGGGAAGTATTCTTTCTCCCCTATCCCCAGGGAATGTATATATATTATATATATATATATATATATATATATATATATATATATATATATATATATATATATATATATATATATATATATATATGTACGTATGTGACATATTCCCTGCTGTAATAAGGGAAGAGAATTGTGTGCTTGTGTTGCCTCGTCTTTTAACCTTGTATATGAGTATCATGTCTTCACTCCTGTGCACACACACACACACACACACACACACACACACACACACACACACACACACATACACAACCCTGGTTGGGGTAGGACATGTGTCAGTGGCGCTCTCGGGCCGCCTACAGGCCAACATGTCGACCTGCACTCTCTCCCCTCCCACCTTCCTGCTCGATACTTGGATTTCGTGTGATTGGTCCCATCATTATCACACAAGAGCGCTTACCTCCAGTGAATTCGCTTGTGAAATAGGTATACAAACCAGATACCTTTACCAGGGAACTAATGAACCGGAGACTCACTCGAGGTGGCCTATGTCAGAGGTGTGGTCGCCTCAACCACACTTAAGTGTAAACAACGGGTCACAGCCTTGACTGTTGGAGTCCTGACCGAACCAGCTGACCAGTGGAACTCCATAACAGTTTCCTCAAGGGTCGGAGGGGCGATCGCCTGGCCCGACGTCCGTCACCACAATCATCTTGTCCCAACCAGTGCTGTACAGATACGTGAATTGCCCTATACCTCCTATTGCGAATGTCGTAAACAGCCCATGGACTAGAGCACAGCCTAGCACGCAAATATATTAGATTTCCCATAATTATGTGTATGTCAACTATTACATTACCGTAGCCTAACCAACGTGAAATGATTCATTTAACGCTCGCCATTAAATACATAATGTATGTGAACATAATACTACTGCAGTTCAACCAATATGAAACGTTACTCAGTGTGCCACTAATCACCTCTAAATGTATAATGTATAATCTATAATATTTGCATTGTACAACTACCTGTGCTGTGTAGACCGACTTCACTCATCTGCTTTATCCAAATCGTGGAAGTATGCAGCCTCACCTTGACCTTGACCTCACCTTGACCTTGAGCTCTCTTGTGATTAACTAGCTACTGTTATGACCTCATATTATGTAATTCCTCAGTTGTATATTTTCAAACGATTGGCTGCATGAATTCAGTAAACCGTTGTGTCTTTCGTTATTCATTTATTTGTTATGCCTCACCCCAGCTCATCGACCAGTCCAGAGGGGAAGATCAACCCTTGGGTCGAGTGTAAGCTGAGTGCCATATCCAGGATTCGAACCCATGCAGATCTGACCTCAGGCAGAGACCGTGGTGACTCATGCTCCGTGTGTGTGTCTTTGTGTGTGTGTGTGTGTGTGGGTGCGTGCGCAAAAATGCATTTGTGGGTGGCTATAGTTGTGTTTGTGTGTACGGAATAAGCAGATTTGTAGTTTAAGCTCATTTGCAAGAGGATTATTTTTACGAAATACACTGACAATTTGAATATTTCCCCCTGTGATTTAACCAGTACTTATGTAATCCTAATTGAATTCTCTCACTAAAAATGTACCTCACCAAATCTTAAGCCCAATTTAGGTTCCGGAGGATGAAGCGAGAACTTGCTGCTATATTTGGTTAGCTTAGGTTTGGCTTGATATATTTTCCTTCATGCAAGAATTCTTATGTACCTTCTCCTTTCGTTAATGTTGTGGATTCCTCATCCATGGAGTTCGGTCTTTGATAAAGCTCCGTTGCTGGGTATTTGATCGACCAGGCTGTTGGACGCTACAGCCTAATTACCTCCTGCATAATTAGTAATTAAAGGCTTTAGTGGAGATGTAATCATTCTGTTCTAGGTGGGCCATTGTTCCCACTGTGTAATACAGTGCTGCGGTGAGTTGGTCTCTGGCACTGGATTGAATCTTATGTAGCTTTATTTTTTCTTGAAGAAGTCTGGTGGCTTATGTATCATATATCGAATATCTTTTGGCAGTGATGGCTTATGTATCATATATCGAATATCTTTTGGCAGTGGTGGCGTATGTGTCATACATCGAATATCTTTTGGCAGTTGTGGCTTATGTATCAAATATCGAATAATTTTTGTCAGTGGTGGCTTATGTGTCATACATTGAATATCTTTTAGCACTGGTGGTTTATGTGTCATACATCGAATATCTTTTGGCGGTGGTGGCTTATGTGTCATACACTGAATATCTTATGGCTGTCCCTGTTGCGCTGGAACATCTGGCTTACGAAGGAAGTGATTTGCACGTACCTCTGAAACTGTTGTTCAGATACAGGATTATTTTCAAAGGTAGAATAGCGAACGATATTCTGTTACTTTCCAATATATATATATATATATATATATATATATATATATATATATATATATATATATATATATATATATATATATATGAATGACTGACTCAGTCCAACGAAATCCCTTTTCCCAACGAACAAACATATCCTTGAACTCTACTCAGAATTCAGCTGAAAACCAACCTCAAAGCCTAAATAAGAAATACATATAAGATCTACACCAAATCCATCCAGGAACAACCGCTCACCCACCCTTCACTCCCACTGACACATGCAAAGCAGTTAAATCCTAAAAGTTCTTTCCTGAAACAGGCCCCTGACAGCATATCAAAATTTCACACATGAAACACTTTAGTCCAGTTGTAATCCAGGCACATACAGATATATCCAGTCATTCCTGGCAACACGACAAAATCCCTAACATATAAAAGCCGGCCAACATAGTGCCAATTCTATAACCTTCCGAGCCATCTGTCTCCTCTGTCTCATACTGCCACTATATAACTTCTGTCTTCAGGAGTCATACTTACTCTTTGAAAAGCTGATCCACCACAGAATCAAGCAGAGGATCTCACTCACACCCATACAACACGGCTTTACACCCAACCACTCCACCACCACGCCACATACAGGCCTTACACAACATATCCTAGTTGGCTTCAACCAACAAGATTCCCCCCCTCCCACACAGCAACAGACATCAACAAAACATTTGACAACGTTTCCAAATACAACACAAAAGATACTTGACATCAACCTTTAAAACAATAGCATAGTCGCTCACAGTGGCTTTAACTCTAAGACCCTTAAACTCTGCAAAGGAGCTTCCCAAAGAACAATTCTTCCTCCAAATTCTTTAATCGCATCCCTCACTACCTCTCATTGCTTCCAGCAAACCACAACAGAAAGGTCTTATATGCAGACGATCTTACAATCACATCGCACCATCCTAGCACCACAGTATCATCAACAAATGCGCAGCTCTGCGTTACACAGTTCGAAGAATGGCTCACTCAGAGCAGAACAGAACTGCATTTTCACTTAAGTCTTTGATTACTCAACTCCAGATACAAAAAACTCCAGCTTACATCCTCCAGTCACCTTGAATGGACATTCGCTTCCACTGAACAGAACAACAACTATTCTAGGCATCATATACAACATATACATGACATTGACCTCCCACACCTGAAACATCCACGAAAAAGCAAACTAAGTGTCCTTAGAACACTAACTAGCAGATGATTTGGACAAGAAAAAGAATCTCTTAGCATCATTTATAGACAAATCTTCAGCTCCGCTCAAGACTACGCCTCACCTGCCTTTTTTCCATTGTGTTAAAGACAAATATCACAAAGCTACAAATTACGTAGTACACTCAGAACCATCATTGGCTGCCAAGTTACGACGTGCATTTAACATCTGCATGATGAAGCAAATATCCTTCCAGTACAATTCCACCTCAACATACACCCAAACCACTCCATAAAGTGACTACCAGCCTTTAAGTAAAGAGAAAAAAACCTTCTGTCTCATACTTCAGCTACCTCTAGTCACAAATTCCCCACCCACCAGTAAACGTAACACGGACAAAAAACATACACACTGAAATGACCCTACAAGCACTAAAGAATCGCCAGCCCAACTCAGTCGTAAACATCACTCCACCGTCGGAAACCATACTCCCTAGACATACATGTACACGAGTAACACTTTCCCGTCTGGCTCTGGCCATCGCCCATCCAAACATCCCCGGACTAGCCTCTATGCCTCCGGTGCAGCTACCACAACAAAGACGCTGAGCACTTACTACTCGCATGTCTAACACTGTACCCACACACAAAATCACTACTTCGCTTCCACCTGGTGGAAGTGGCCGGTTTCCTGAGCGCTGCGGTAGTTTCATGAAAATAAAAGGTACTCCCGGGGCAGGAATTATATATATATATATATATATATATATTTCTTTCTTTCAAACTATTCGCCATTTCCGCCGTTAGCGAGGTAGCATTAAGAACAGAGGACTGGGCCTTTTTTGGAATATCCTCACCTGGCCCCCTCTGTTCCTTCTTTTGGAAAATTAAAAAAAAACGAGAGGGGAGGATATATATATATATATATATATATATATATATATATATATATATATATATATATATATATATATATATTTTTTTTTTCTTTTTTTTTTTGCTTTGTCGCTGTCTCCCGCGTTTGCGAGGTAGCGCAAGGAAACAGACGAAAGAAATGGCCCAACCCACCCCCATACATATATATATATATATATATATATATATATATATATATATATATATATATATATATATATATATATATATTTTTTTTTTTATACTTTGTCGCTGTCTCCCGCGTTTGCGAGGTAGCGCAAGGAAACAGACGAAAGAAATGGCCCCCCCCCCCCCCAAACTCATGTACATACACACGTCCACACACGCAAATATACATACCTACACAGCTTTCTATGGTTTACCCCGGACGCTTCACATGCCCTGGTTCAATCCACTGACAGCACGTCAACCCCTGTATACCACATCACTCCAATTCGCTCTATTTCTTGCCCTCCTTTCACCCTCCTGCATGTTCAGGCCCCGATCACACAAAATCCTTTTCACTCCATCTTTCCACCTCCAATTTGGTCTCCCTCTTCTCCTCGTTCCCTCCACCTCCGACACATATATCCTCTTGGTCAATCTTTCCTCACTCATTCTCTCCATGTGCCCAAACCATTTCAAAACACCCTCTTCTGCTCTCTCAACCACGCTCTTTTTATTTCCACACATCTCTCTTACCCTTACGTTACTTACTCGATCAAACCACCTCACACCACACATTGTCCTCAAGCATCTCATTTCCAGCACATCCAACCTCCTGCGCACAACTCTATCCATAGCCCACGCCTCGCAACCATACAACATTGTTGGAACCACTATTCCTTCAAACATACCCATTTTTGCTTTCCGGGATAATGTTCTCGACTTCCACACATTTTTCAAGGCTCCCAAAATTTTCGCCCCCTCCCCCACCCTATGATCCACTTCCGCTTCCATGGTTCCATCCGCTGCCAGATCCACTCCCAGATATCTAAAACACTTCACTTCCTCCAGTTTTTCTCCATTCAAACTCACCTCCCAATTGACTTGACCCTCAACCCTACTGTACCTAATAACCTTGCTCTTATTCACATTTACTCTTAACTTTCTTCTTCCACACACTTTACCAAACTCCGTCACCAGCTTCTGCAGTTTCTCACATGAATCCGCCACCAGCGCTGTATCATCAGCGAACAACAACTGACTCACTTCCCAAGCTCTCTCATCCCCAACAGACTTCATACTTGCCCCTCTTTCCAAAACTCTTGCATTTACCTCCCTAACAACCCCATCCATAAACAAATTAAACAACCATGGAGACATCACACACCCCTGCCGCAAACCTACATTCACTGAGAACCAATCACTTTCCTCTCTTCCTACACGTACACATGCCTTACATCCTCGATAAAAACTTTTCACTGCTTCTAACAACTTGCCTCCCACACCATATATTCTTAATACCTTCCACAGAGCATCTCTATCAACTCTATCATATGCCTTCTCCAGATCCATAAATGCTACATACAAATCCATTTGCTTTTCTAAGTATTTCTCACATACATTCTTCAAAGCAAACACCTGATCCACACATCCTCTACCACTTCTGAAACCACACTGCTCTTCCCCAATCTGATGCTCTGTACATGCCTTCACCCTCTCAATCAGTACCCTCCCATATAATTTACCAGGAATACTCAACAAACTTATACCTCTGTAATTTGAGCTCTCACTCTTATCCCCTTTGCCTTTGTACAATGGCACTATGCACGCATTCCGCCAATCCTCAGGCACCTCACCATGAGTCATACATACATTAAATAACCTTACCAACCAGTCAACAATACAGTCACCCCCTTTTTTAATAAATATATATACATATATATATGGTTGTATTCTGTCTAACCCATGAAAGTATTTCTTTTACCTATTCCAGTATTTCAGTTTATATTTTGAATTAATGGCAACAGTGGAAGTCCTTTACACATTTTCTAACGCAGGAGTTTTCTGGTTCAGTAATATCAAGTTGGCTCACTGCACTATTACGTTTGGAATATACCATGCATTTTGTTGTTTCTTCATTTCCTTTATTTTGCTGATCTAAAGCTTTTGCAGTATCCAGCTCATCTCCTTATTTTTGCTGATTCGTCATCGCTCTAAGCCTACATCTTGGTATTTCTCTTCTTTGATGCTGTTAGACTCAGCTCGTCCTATATTCCATAAGGTATGCGTTACGTCTCAGAGATTCTATTCTTAGGGAAAGGGATCCGAAAAACTCCACACTGGACATCATATAGTTTCGAGCGTCACACTGGTACACTTATTTCTCGCTCTAGGTGTTTCCAGCCACTTCCAATACAAAGGCTGCTACACTAATTACAGTATTATTCAGTAAACGTGGCATACAACTTTACCTCATGTTCCTGTATCACAAGTGAGGATAAGTAGAGAAGGACAGAAACAACGATGTTTCTTAACTGGAGGTATTGGAGTCTGATCGTTTAACTAATACATTCTAGGATCACTATGTCTGGAAATATGAAATTCACCGTTACACCCTCTCATGTGATATCTATTCACAGTATATGTGCTTGCCACTCCATGTTCACATTTGTCTGAGGCCTTCGTTGTGTTGGTTTGGATCACTCATTACTTCGTTTGTCCTGATGGGAAATGATCACAACAGTCGAAGAGTAGTGGAAGGAAAGCTCCTCCGTTTCCAAAGCCGTTGTCTCTTGGGTTGCAGAGGTTGTTAGATTCTGTACGGAGCTCGCAAACCTGTAAACACACTTTCAAAGACCTTGGTGACTTTTGATGGTTAATGCTACTGATGGACAATATTTCTTGGGATCATTTTGCTCCTCTGTGTGAACGGCCTATGGCAGCATAATAGTTTCTTTTCTCCATTACAAGTGTTTTCTTCCACTGTTGAAGTGGAATTATGGCTCCTGAACCTCTTCCTGGAGGAGGAGGGTATCCAGACATACCTCACGGTGGTTCTGGAGGTCTTCTTACCCCAACAGCTTTGTCATGAGCGAAACCTTCCTGTTTCCCCTCTGCTCAATCAGTCTGTTCGAGGTCGCTGCCCGTCCTTACTGTGTAGTTACCATATATTGGCTGGTCTGGTGCACTTTGTAAATACCTGCTCAGGTACCTTAATGGCCAATTAACTTTAGATTAATCAAGTGTAGAATATGATTAGATAATTAAAGTAGAAATACTTTGTAGGGGGAACTCAATTGCGTCATTATTCTTGGCGGAACGTATTGGCTCAAGACATAGATTGACATTGATTCCTCGAAATCCTTCTCATTTCTTTATTAAGATCTATAGGTGTGTGGGTGGAAACACTAGTTCTAAAAGCAGTCCAAGATTTTCCCTTTCCAGTGGGAGCCAGGTATTTGGAAATGTTTTCTCTCCCGTGCTCAGGTCTGTTCTTCATTCTTCACGTATTTTCTTGTGGTATTGTGATATTTTCAGGTTTTCTTCAATGGCTTCAGTATCCTCTTTATTCTTTTGCCCTCGGTGGAACAAGAGCTTAACCTGACGGCGAGAATTGTTACCAGACTGATGGGCGAAAGAGAACGTCCTACGCTGTCATGGCGCGTCTCACAGTTTGACCCAACGTCTTCGAGGGTTGGAAGAGGATATACTACACATGATATTTCCTCGAGATGTGGATTGTGGATGATGGTCTGGCGTCAACTGTTCCCACCTCTCAGTTACTACGTCCATTGTAGGAATCAGATACGTTGGTTCGTTACCTCACAGTCGTATGTGGTTGGGAGGTTAGATTTATCATGTGGTCTTATGACACTGTTATTAAGGATCAAGTCATTTTCTTTATATCTTTATTTTGTGTGGGTCGTGTTAGGGTTATCTGGATTGTAGTCTTTTCACTATATCAAATTTTCTATTTCTTCCCTCTTTTGTTTTATTTTTATGAGTCAAAGTGCGTGGGTCTGTGAAAACAGTGTTCCAGTGGTAGGGTCACAGAGGAGGAGGAGGAGGAGGAGGAGGAGGAGAAGGAGAAGGAGGAGGAGGAGGAGGCCTAGAATATCACGAGGGAGTCATGAAGTATTTCAGAGCCGCCCCGAGATGTCTGCTCTCAGGACTAACCTGGGATGACTCACGACTTATCTAGTTTGTCTTTCGGTTTATTTCTTTGATATAAGGTAATGTTTGAATACTTTGAGTGTTTATGACTAAGACACACACACACACACACACACACACACACACACACACACACACGTTACTCACCCTGAGTCAGCCTGAGGTCGGGCCTGCATGGGTTCGAATCCTTAGCGTAGTAATCGGCTTATACCCAACCCAAGTGGTCATCCTTCCCTCGGGGCTGGTCGATATACGGGTACCTGGCTTAGGCTAGTGTGTGTGTGTGTGTGTGTGTGTGTGTGTGTGTATACTTGGTACTTATGTACTATGTAAATAGACGGGGCAGAGCGTGTGTGGAACACTCTCCCCGTAATACACAAAAGTGATATACAAATGGTAATCACATGAGCCTCCGCGGTTTGGGTGGTTAGTCTCTGATCACGAAGCAGAACGGGACCAGCCCGGGTTCGAACCCTGGGCGCGGCATTCGGCACATAAACAATTCCAGCTGTCCATTCTCTCCCGTACTTAAATGCAAGGTGGAGGGACTGGTCAACACGGGTGTAAAACCCTCTCCCTGTGACGGAGAAATAATAATCACTAGTAATAGTCACACATTCACACACACACACACACACACACACACACACACACAATAACACACACACACACACACACACACACACACACACACACACACACGCACACACACACGCATTCACACCTACACAAAGGAATCGAATGCGAGTCAAATAATAGCCTGCAGCTGAAGTCGTATCATCAGCGCGGTTTCTCTGCTCTCCGCCCAGGGGCGTGTGAGGCAGGTGTCAGCCACAACCTCCAGTGACTTGGTGCCACTTGGGTCTCTGCTGCAAGACAAAGTTAAACCAAAAACGAGGGTTTCTCGGCCGTGGGAATGTGGTGTGGTGAACGCCGGGAACCGACCTCCTGAACTTAAGAACCAGTGCTATATATTTGGAAAGATCACAGTTGAGTAAATTCTTTCAAATCCACGGGGAAATGAAACACGATAAGTTCCCAAGTGCACTTTCGTGTAATGATCACATCATCAGGGGAAATGCAAGAAAGAAATATAACAGTCAGTTGATATACAAAGACGAGGTGTCCTAACTGCGTCTCTTTCTACTATATCAACTGAATGCTAGCTATATTTCTTGTATCTTCCCTGATGATGTGATCATTACACGAAGGTGCACTTGGAAATTTATCGAGTTTTATTTCCTCATGGATTAGAGGGAATATATATATATATATATATATATATATATATATATATATATATATATATATATATATATATATATATATATATATATATATATATTATTATTATTATTATTATTATTATTATTATTATTTTGCTTTGTCGCTGTCTCCCGCGTTTGCGAGGTAGCGCAAGGAAACAGACGAAAGAAATGGCCCAACCCACCCCCATACACATGTATATACACACACGTCCACACACGCAAATATACATACCTATACATCTCAATGTACACATATATATACACCCAGAGACACATACATATATACCCATGCACACAATTCACACTGTCTGCCTTTATTCATTCCCATCGCCACCTCGCCACACATGGAATACCATCCCCCTCCCCCCTCATGTGTGCGAGGTAGCGCTAGGAAAAGACAACAAAGGCCCCATTCGTTCACACTCAGTCTCTAGCTGTCATGCAATAATGCCCGAAACCACAGCTCCCTTTCCACATCCAGGCCCCACACAACTTTCCATGGTTTACCCCAGACGCTTCACTCTATTCCTTGCCCGCCTTTCACCCTCCTGCATGTTCAGGCCCCGATCACTCAAAATCTTTTTCACTCCATCTTTCCACCTCCAATTTGGTCTCCCACTTCTCCTCGTTCCCTCCACCTCCGACACATATATCCTCTTGGTCAATCTTTCCTCACTCATTCTCTCCATGTGCCCAAACCATTTCAAAACACCCTCTTCTGCTCTCTCAACCACGCTCTTTTTATTTCCACACATCTCTCTTACCCTTACATTACTTACTCGATCAAACCACCTCACACCACACATTGTCCTCAAACATCTCATTTCCAGCACATCCACCCTCCTGCGCACAACTCTATCCATAGCCCACGCCTCGCAACCATACAACATTGTTGGAACCATTTTCCCTTCAAACATACCCATTTTTGCTTTCCGAGATAATGTTCTCGACTTCCACACATTCTTCAAGGCTCCCAGGATTTTCGCCCCCTCCCCCACCCTATGATTCACTTCCGCTTCCATGTTTCCATCCGCTGCCAGATCCACTCCCAGATATCTAAAACACTTTACTTCCTCCAGTTTTTCTCCATTCAAACTTACCTCCCAATTGACTTGACCCTCAACCCTACTGTACCTAATAACCTTGCTCTTATTCACATTTACTCTTAACTTTCTTCTTTCACACACTTTACCAAACTCAGTCACCAGCTTCTGCAGTTTCTCACATGAATCAGCCACCAGCGCTGTATCATCAGCGAACAACAACTGACTCACTTCTCAAGCTCTCTCATCCACAACAGACTTCATACTTGCCCCTCTTTCCAAAACTCTTGCATTCACCTCCCTAACAACCCCATCCATAAACAAATTAAACAACCATGGAGACATCACACATCCCTGTCGCAAACCTACATTCATATATATTTATATATATATATATATATATATATATATATATATATATATATATATATATATATATATTTTTTTTTTTTTTTTTTTCATACTATTCGCCATTTCCCGCGATAGCGAGGTAGCGTTAAGAACAGAGGACTGGGCCTTTGAGGGAATACCCTCACCTGGCCCCCTTCTCTGTTCCTTCTTTTGGAAAAAAAAAATATATATATATATATATATATATATATATATATATATATATATATATATATATATATATATATATCCATTAAACTCATCAAGTTGCGAGATGTTTTTCCGGAACCCTCATTACGTAATGTCCTCTCTGCCATCGTCTTCTATTCATGACAAAAAGCAAAAACAGAAAGAAATGCAAACCGTTTTGTTCTTTTTCATAACTTTGCGTTCTAAGCTAAATGTTCCCAAATGGAAAAAGGGGGGAAAAGAAGAAAGCAAAGACTTTCAAATTTAACATGAACTTTTATTTTGGACTGTATCAACAGAATATATGAATTCCATTTTCAGTCAAAATATTTGTCAGCAGTAGACTATAGCCCGCCCCCCCCAACAGTGGCTGGTCACAGGAAAATGGTTTGTGTTGGAAAAAAGTTTGAAGATTATTTACTGGAACTCCCTGGGTGAACTCGTACATTTTATGTTTTTGTACCTTTAATCCATATTTTTTCATTTCACTCTGAGTTTATATGTATATATATATATATATATATATATATATATATATATATATATATATATATATATATATATGCATATATAGTGTTGGAAAGGATCACAATTTTGCGCGTGATCAAATATATTCCTATGAGTCCACGGAGAAAATGAAACAATAAGTTCCCAAGTGCACTTTCGTGTAATAATCACATCATCAGGGGAGATACAAGAGAGAAATATAACAGTCAGTTGATATACAACGAAGAAACGTAGCTAGGACGCCATTTGGCACCTTGACAATCACATGTTTACCAAATGGCGTCCTAGCTACGTCTCTTCGTTGTATATCTACTGACTGTTATATTTCTCTCTTGTGTCTTCCCTGATGATGTGATTATTGCACGAAAGTGCACTTGGAAACTTATCGTGTTTCATTTTCCCCGTGGACTCATAGGAATATATATATATATATATATATATATATATATATATATATATATATATATATATATATATATATATATATTTTTTTATACTTTGTCGCTGTCTCCCGCGTTTGCGACGTAGCGCAAGGAAACAGACGAAAGAAATGGCCCAACCCCCCCCCCCATACACATGTATATACATACGTCCACACACGCAAA
This sequence comes from Panulirus ornatus, assembly GCF_036320965.1. Lineage (NCBI taxonomy): Eukaryota > Metazoa > Arthropoda > Malacostraca > Decapoda > Palinuridae > Panulirus > Panulirus ornatus. The sequence goes on along the minus strand of NC_092225.1, from coordinate 62,333,795 downwards.
TATACATACCTACACAGCTTTCCATGGTTTAACCCAGACGCTTCACATGCCTTGATTCAATCCACTGACAGCACGTCAACCCCGGTATACCACATCGCTCCAATTCACTCTATTCCTTGCCCTCCTTTCACCCTCCTGCACGTTCAGGCCCCGATCACACAAAATCTTTTTCACTCCATCTTTCCACCTCCAATTTGGTCTCCCTCTTCTCCTCGTTCCCTCCACCTCCGACACATATATCCTCTTGGTCAATCTTTCCTCACTCATTCTCTCCATGTGCCCAAACCACTTCAAAACACCCTCTTCTGCTCTCTCAACCACGCTCTTTTTATTTCCTCACATCTCTCTTACCCTTACGTTACTCACTCGATCAAACCACCTCACACCACACATTGTCCTCAAACATCTCATTTCTAGCACATCCAACCTCCTGCGCACAACTCTATCCATAGCCCACGCCTCGCAACCATACAACATTGTTGGAACCACTATTCCTTCAAACATACCCATTTTTGCTTTCCGAGATAATGTTCTCGACTTCCACACATTCTTCAAGGCCCCCAGAATTTTCGCCCCCTCCCCCACCCTATGATCCACTTCCGCTTCCATGGTTCCATCCGCTGCCAGATCCACTCCCAGATATCTAAAACACTTCACTTCCTCCAGTTTTTCTCCATTCAAACTCACCTCCCAATTGACTTGACCCTCAACCCTACTGTACCTAATAACCTTGCTCTTATTCACATTTACTCTTAACTTTCTTCTTCCACACACTTTACCAAACTCAGTCACCAGCTTCTGCAGTTTCTCACATGAATCAGCCACCAGCGCTGTATCATCAGCGAACAACAACTGACTCACTTCCCAAGCTCTCTCATCCCCAACAGACTTCATACTTGCCCCTCTTTCCAAAACTCTTGCATTTACCTCCCTAACAACCCCATCCATAAACAAATTAAACAACCATGGAGACATCACACACCCCTGCCGCAAACCTACATTCACTGAGAACCAATCACTTTCCTCTCTTCCTACACGTACACATGCCTTACATCCTCGATAAAAACTTTTCACTGCTTCTAACAACTTTCCTCCCACACCATATATTCTTAATACCTTCCACAGAGCATCTCTATCAACTCTATCATATGCCTTCTCCAGATCCATAAATGCTACATACAAATCCATTTGCTTTTCTAAGTATTTCTCACATACATTCTTCAAAGCAAACACCTGATCCACACATCCTCTACCACTTCTGAAACCACACTGCTCTTCCCCAATCTGATGCTCTGTACATGCCTTCACCCTCTCAATCAATACCCTCCCATATAATTTACCAGGAATACTCAACAAACTTATACCTCTGTAATTTGAGCACTCACTCTTATCCCCTTTGCCTTTGTACAATGGCACTATGCACGCATTCGCCAATCCTCAGGCACCTCACCATGAGTCATACATACATTAAATAACCTTACCAACCAGTCAACAATACAGTCACCCCCTTTTTTAATAAATTCCACTGCAATACCATCCAAACCTGCTGCCTTGCCGGCTTTCATCTTCCGCAAAGCTTTCACTTTGCGGAAAAAAAAAAAAAAAAATATATATATATATATATATATATATATATATATATATATATATATATATATATATATATATATATATATATACATATATATATATATATATATATATATATATATATATATATTTTTTTTTTTTCTTTTCATACTATTCGCCATTTCCCACATTAGCGAGGTAGCGTTGAGAACAGAGGACTGGGCCTTTGAGGGAATATCCTCACCTGGCCCCCTTCTCTGTTCCCTCTTTTGGAAAATTAAAAAAAAGCGAGAGGGGAGGATTTCCAGCCACCCGCTCCCTCCCCTTTTAGTCGGCTTCTACGACATGCAGGGAATATGTGGGAAGTATTCTTTCTCCCCTATCCCCAGGGATAATATATATATATATATATATATATATATATATATATATATATATATATATATATATATATATATATATATATATATATATATATATATATATATATATATATATATATATATATATATATATATATATATATATTACATCTGGATTCAGTGGAATTAGAGTCATTAAGACGATTATTTACGCTAGAGTGGACGTGTGTGTGTGTGTGTGTGTGTGTGTGTGTGTGTGTGTGTACGGTGTTCGGCATCAAGAGCAATGTGCCGGTGTGTTCACTGACGGGCATGTCCTGTTATGGAGTATTACCGTGGGAGGAAGGTCAATAATGTCCTTTACGGAATTTACCAGCCAGACTGGGTAGGCCCGAGTGGCGTCAATATTTAGTTACGTTGGGGCGGTCGCTTCCTGTGTCTGACCCCACCATCCACCGCCCGCACACCGACCCACACACACTCACACAGTTATACCCACACGTGCGGGAGTCCACAGCGTATGCACACACGTTTACCCGGATACTCACACACACACACACACACACACACACACACACACACACACAATAGCAAACTCAGTGTAGTTAGAAACTTCAAAATTCTTAGTGTCTCAGTACACGACGGTTGAAACTGGAAGAGTCACGTCATCACCATCATCAAATCTTCTTCATACAGTCTGTACCTCCTCCGCCGACAGAAATCTTTAGGCGTCCCGTCAGTTGAGCTCAGGAATGTCTATACTATCTTCACTCTACCTGAGCTCACCTACGCCTCTCCAGCCTGGTCCTCCTCACTAACATTTAATCAAAAGGTCCACCTGGAAACAATGCAAAAAAAAAAAAAAAGGGGGGGAGGGGCATGCAGGATCATCCTAGGCCCTTCTTAATCCACTTGCCCAGAGGCCCGCATGTCGCTGAACCTGTCCGTCATCTCCAACCAACACTAGCAACCCATCCGGCGGTTTGGCAATAAACTGTTGACATACCCACGTCACAGAGACCTCTCTCTCTCTCTCTCTCTCTCTCTCTCTCTCTCTCTCTCTCTCTCTCTCTCTCTCTCTCTCTCTCTCTCTCTCTCTCTCTCTCTCACATCCCCTTCCTGACGTCCCTACACAACGGACTGCCTTTCATGACCACGATCAACTTGTTCCACTCAGAGCTCTTACGAACAGGTAATAAGACCAGTTCTATACCTACCATGGTGAACTTCATAAACAGTCCATTAACATGTGCATAGCTGTTCAGGTGAACAGCTCAGTTTCCTTTGAGATAGGTCATGTAGTATGTCAACTACTGTATAGATTCGTGTTCAGCCAAAGCCATTATGTATGAAACATAACAGTGACTATGTCAACATCCCTATATATCTGCCACCCTGGCTATGTAAATGTACTTCACCCATTTGCTTGTCTAAGTTGTGGATATATCCAGCTCACCCTTATCTTAGGCTCTTGTATGATTAGTTAAGTAGTAACTATCATCCGTAATACCTCAACTGTGCATTGTCAGTCAAATGGCTGCCTATATCCTATGGCCGTGATTCGCCACGGGCATGCCTTGGTTCGATTACTGGGCACGGCGGTCGGCCCACAGCTGATGTCAGTTGTTCATCTTCCCCTCGGATCTGTTTCATGAATGTGTATCGGGTATATGATAGTGTGTGTGTGTGTGTGTGTGTGTGTTTTATACGATATGGGACATATGGACTGTTTAGTGATGGGGCAGCACGAGTGTAAGTCTCTTCCCATAAAACGTTAATAGTATCACACACACACACACACACACACACACACACACACACACACACACACACACGCACATCGCACGCGCATACACACACACACACATACAAACACACACACACACACATTCGAATGATAAGAATATACATGTCTCATTACCTGAATTTCGATTGAGTTGTAGGAAGAAAGTAAGTTACTCTGTCATGTTGTAATGTGTATATGGTAAAAAATGATTATTCTCGCACGGGTCCGATAAATTTCGAAATGATCAATACGAATTATGCTATCTCAGTAGGGTTGGTAAGCGTGAATGTGAGATACATTTTTTAATGATGACAATAACCTAACTTTATAGTTATTTCCATCGGAATATGAAACTAAAGTGAACATTTTTTGGTAGATGAGGATAAATGTCGCAAGCACTTGATATATTACAATATCATGAAAGCAGTGCTACCACTTTGAGGCCGTCCAATGGGCATTTCTCAAAATTCTTCATCCATAATGTCATAGTGTTTCACACAAATGGTGTTAAAATACTTTTCCTATTTTTTTTTTTTTAGCCGTGTGTGTACATCATTTTCCTTTGTTTGAATATTTCACTGTTCAGGTTATTACGTATGTGATGGCGGATTGGTATGCGTCAGTGACAGACCGTGTTCATCGTTGCAGTCTGAACCCAGTCACGTGATTACAACGAACTTCCGTTGTGCGAGAGGCCGGGCGTGACACAAGAGGCTCCCAGGGAGAGTAACCTCTCTACAAGAACCATAAGAAAGTCTGGAAATATACATATTTCTCGTTACCTTCTCATATATTACAACGGAGTTTGGCTTCATTCTCTGGTGACGGTAAAGAAACAATAAAATGTCTAGGGTGTGTTTGGGTCGCTGTCGTTCGCTTATGAGTTTATGTGGCCATGATCGGAAGAATTACATATATTCCTCAGTTGTATGGAGTCAGGGACCTGATTGATAGATACCACTTGATAATCGAGGCAGAAACTGTCATACTAGTATGTTGAGGTCAACTACACCTAAACCTCAATGGTTTCTTAAGCCTATGTACTGCAGAATGTTCCAGGGAAATGTTAAGATAATAATAGAGATATTCCAGTGATGTCATTGGCAAGAAATGCCACAAACCGATGCCGGATGAATATCATGTGAGCATTGAAAAAAGACACGAGACACAAGTACAAACCAGTTTTCCATCTGAGAGAAATAAGACAGAGGCGTCATTCGACGGGAGACAAGACGAAGGAAAACGGGCTGTAACCGTTACTGTTCCTGGCCATGTTTGTCGAACAGGGTGACGGTTGCTGTGACAACTGCCGCCCCCACTTTTCCTTAAAGCTTCCGCGCGGGGAAATTTGGGTTGGCAAGCAGTTTTCGTCTCCCCCACCCTGGCCCTCGAGGCAGAACGTCTGCACAGTCACTATTAACGTAATTGGAGAAGCTGGTCACTTAACTGAGCTAAGTGGGTCAGGTGCATCTGAGTTCCCTGGAACTTCTGCACAGAGATGTAATAACTTGGAAGGGAATCTTGTCGAGTATACGTAAAGGTAACGCTCATTTCTAATATTTTTTTTTTCTTCTGTTTTCTTCCATATTCGCCCCTTCCCGCGTTAGCGAGGTAGCGTTAACAACAGAGGACTGAGCCTGAGAAGGAATATCCTCGCTTGGCCCCCTTCTCTGTTCCCTTCTTTTTAGAAAACTAAAAGAACCGGAGGGGAGGATTTCCAGCCCGGACTTTACCTGCTTGAGGTTACACTTCGAATGAAAAATCACCTTTAGCAAGGCTTTGTTATCGTCAGATAAATATAACGAGTAAAATTTCGTCAAAAAACTTCTCACTTGAAGGGAGTCCAGTCTTTTTCTGCTGCTGAGCGCAGCACAGCCTTGGAGCTGCTGGTGCCCCTGGAAAAGAGGTCCGAGGTAACACCTTGGGCATTCAATTGCCGTGCAGTCGCAACTAACAGCAGGAAGAGGGAAGGAGGAGTGGTTAAGTGGTTCCTAGTAAAAGGGGGTCTGCGACAAGGATATGTGGTGCCACTGTGGTTATTTGATCCTTTAATGTCGTGATACGAATTTTTTTTGGAAAATGTGAAGTTACTAAATGCAGTGGGGAGTTTTCACCAAGAGAAAGGCATGTGCGCGAGGAGGAAGAGTGGACGGTGAATGGTCCCTGGTAAGGGTGGGTTTGCGTCAAGGGTATGTGGTGTTGCTGTGGCTAACATGTTTGTGAACGAGTTGAAGTACGTGAATGCAAGGGTTTTAGAACGACCGGCCGGTCTGCGGGATGGTGGTTGCATGAAGTCATAGAAGGCGAATCATTTGCTATTTGCAGATGACACGGTACTGGTGGCAGACTTCAGAGAGAAATTCCAAAGGCTTATGACAGACTAGGAGAGTGTGAAAGGGGAAAGTTATGAATAAATGTGAAAAGAGACGTAAGGTATTGAGGTGCAGCGGATGAATGATGAAACAGGAGGGTATGAATGGAGAAGAATCTGGCGGAAGTAGAATGCGTACCTTGGAGTTTAATTGTCAACTGGTGGAACCGTTGGGGCTGAGTGAGTCATAGGATAGGACGCGGGGGGTGGGGGGGGGTTGTCACAGGCCCTGTTTGCACTGAGGAGAACGTGGAAGGACAGACCATTGATTATTAGGAATAAAATGGGTATGTTTGAAAGTACAGAGATGCTGACTGTGTTGCATGGTTGTGAGTGTGTTGGATGGTTGTGAATCTGATGCATGGTTGCGAGTATTTGGCATGGACAAAAAATGACTTGTTACAAATGAAATGCCTTTGATGAAAATGTGATGTGGGGCGAGAGTAATCACGTAAAGAATGAGATTGTAAGAGAGAGGTGTGGAAGGAAGAGCGGTATGGTTGAGAGAGCTGACCGGGTTGTGACGCAATGGTTCGGACACTGGAGAGAATAAACGAGGAAAGACTGAAGAAGAGGATTTATGTGTCAGAAGTGGAGGGAGGAAGGATGAAGGGGGAGACCAAAAAGAAAACGGAAGGATTAAGTGAAGGAGGCTTCGGGGCACCAGGGCACGAACATTTAAGAGGCTAGAAAGGGTGCATGGGATGGAATGACCTGGATTGATGTGGTTAACGGGGGCGACGTGATGTCACTGTGCTGGGCCAGAATATATGAAGTTTAGAGTAGCCTATGTGGGTAGGATGTGGATTGTGGGCTCTGGTTTCAGTACATTAAACATGACAACTAGAGAATACATTGTGTGCAAATGAGATCGTTGTTCCTCTCTTCCTGACGCTCCCTCGCTAAGGAGAGACAGAGGGAGTTTGTATATATATATATATATATATATATATATATATATATATATATATATATATATATATATATATATATATATATATATATATATATCTTAGTTCTTGCCATGCTGTACAGGTTATCCATCTCTGTTGCCCTCGTACATTCCCTTCTTGTGTCCAGGGCAAGCTGAAGACGTACACCTACGCCAGGCCTTCTTGCACACACGCTGTAGAGTCAGATTATTTCCCCCTCCACTCACCAGAGCTCTCAGACTACCTTCTCTCCAACCTTTATTCAGAACGTTACTCATCTCTCAGCCTCCGCTTTCCTTTGGTCACTTTTCAGTGATGATCACTTAAACTCCGTCACTGGTTCCGTTTTCTTTATGGGTGTTTTCTCTTCTTTTCTTTTTCCAGAGTGATATTACTCTCACCCTTGTTTAGTACACTCTCCCACTTCCCCCTAGACGTTTATACACTTTCCTGCCACTTAAGTTTATTGTTTCAGAGTATAATTATTATTATTATTATTATTATTATTATTATCATTGTTATTATTATTGTTATTATTATTATTATTATTATTATTATTATTATTATTATTACTATATTTTTTTGCAAAATGCTCATTACTTTCGTTTTCTATTCTGTTCATTGCTTGCTTCGCTTGTTCCTTTTGTCTTTTTTCGTATTAGTTGTCTGGAAGATTAGGCTTCTTTCATTTTCTCGTTTTTCCCATTAACTAGATTTCATCCCTACTTCATGTTTCCTGTCTCACTACACTTCATTCTCACAGTTCCACATATCCCTACGGAAGCACTTTTTGATACATTCGGCCGATGCCTGGGCACTACATCACTCTCAAATTCCACTGTTTCATTATCGACCCTAAAGAATATAGGATAATTGTTACTAATCATGTTATAAGGATTAATGAATCCCTTACTGGTGAAGAACACGTAATTCAACTCCTCTTGAACATAGATTTCTCACATTAATTTCTCCACTTTTAAGCTATAAACTTAAACTTTAAACTTGTTTGATTCTTTTGGTCCTAAACGAGAAAAGACACACTTCTTCATATCCAGCAAACCCTCATTTATCCACCTCAACAACACCCCCCCCTAGTGCAATCATCCTTTACCGTGAATAGATTTGTCATAATCTTATCTATCTTATCTTTCTCAGTACCTATACCGCGTCTAGATTCGAGTATCTCTGTAATGAAAGGATGTTGCATCTGCTTCATTCAAACCCACTGATGCAAACATTCCTCGTGCCCTCTCAGCATTGTCATGGCCTCTCAGAAGCCCAGACCAACCTGCCACTCCATCGTGTATTCTTTAGCCTACCCTTCCATTCATGTCACCCGCGACAATGAGTTCCTGCCATACACCTCCACCCATATGTTTTCGCTCAAAAATGTATCCTCAAATTCCTCCTACCTGTTACTGCACGTCTACTCTTACAGTAATATGAATTTTTCGCTCAAAACAATAGATAATACTATAGCTTTCTTAGAATGCGATCATCTTTTTGGATAAATCGACGTTGACCAGAAGTCCACACCTTCGCTCACGTCGCCCACAACACCCTCGCACAAGGACAGTGCTGCGTTTGTGTGTCGCATCCTCCCGTGTGAGCCTGGCTCCTGTTCCACACAAATCACATTATCAGTATGCAGCCGCAGGCGTCTTTTTATGGGGATCCTGCATCTCTGAGGCTGCAGTCCTGGGTTATAGCTGAAGGAACCCTTGGTGAAAGTGCTCCTGGGGTTTTACCCGAGGTTTCCTTTTACGACGGTACCCTGGAGTTGAATATATATATATATATATATATATATATATATATATATATATATATATATATATATATATATATATATATACATATATATATATATATATATATATATATATATATATATATATATATATATATATATATATATATATATATATTCTGTTCTTCTTTCTTTCATACTATTCGCCATTTCCCGCATTAGCGAGGTAGCGTTGAGAACAGAGGACTGGGCCCTTGAGGGAATATATATATATATATATATATATATATATATATATATATATATATATATATATATATATATATATACGAATAAGGTGTATATGAACGCGCACCTTCATAGAACATATACACTTTATTCGTATTCATATAACTCCGCGTTGTACAGTCAGGTTCGGTAAAACGCTCTCAGCTGGCTATGTGTTCTGTTCGGAAACAACCGATAGACCCCTTGCTCACCATTGTGAGACGAAGGGTATTCGAGTACTTAGTATTTCGAATAGTTGTTTTCTATTATACAGTCCCTTAGCCTTGCGGTTAGCATGCCTGCCTCTTGCACAAGGGGTCTCAGGTTCGATCCTGGCTGATGGAGCTTTGTATGTTCTATGAAGGTGCGCGTTCATATACACTTTATTCGTATATATATATATATATATATATATATATATATATATATATATGTGTGTGTGTTTGTGTATTCTAATGCATGCTTGCTCACCAAGGCTTCACGGTACATTGCTTTTGCGTGACACTGGATGCGTCTCGATATGAAATTTTAACTTTCGTTCTTCTTGCGAAAATAAGAAAAAGAAATCTCTAGACAAATTAACTCTCTCCCCCCGTTTCCCATGCCTTTCGAAATGATTCGTGTTAGTAAGATATTCATTTTTGTTGACACGCTGATTCAGAACATCAAAGATTCTTACGGTTGTTGAGCCAAGAGCTGGGAATATCCTGTCCTGAAGTACTCAGGGTGTTGTATTGCACCTTGTATGTTCTTACCCTTATCTTGGTAGCTTGTTCATACGTATGATGGAAAGAATTACCGAAGGGTATATATTATGGCATGAACATCGAAGATGGTGAAGATATATTCAGTTCAGTGGGCTGTGATGTTTTGAAATTAGTACATACATCAGAACTTCTGGTATATAATATTCTATAATCATTTCTTATCCGATACTTTCCTAAGTTTGAATATAGTGTTTGAGTGCGGCCATACACCCCAAGCAAGGCTTCATGTTATGTGGATGACTGATTAAAGTCTCAAAGAAGAGATACCACTTTACAGGCCTGGTTGGCTACCGCCTCACCCCTGTGGTGTAACACGACACTCCCGAGCCCAGTCGAACATGAAGTAAGGGTTTGTATGATCACTCACACCTGTGTTCCCGTCGTGTTCCCTGCCACAGCAGCAACCGCACCTCTACCACAATCCATGTTTTTGTGTATCGACCTGACCACATGTGGTAACCGGACAGGGCAAATCTCCCGTGTCTGTTTGCCGTAACGCGACCCCCAACACGAAGTGGAGAGAACTTTGTGTGAAACTCTATGGCCTGTACAACACTGTATAGTTCCTTCCTCAAAGGCAGAATTCACTCTATACGTATCCTGGTAGGACGAAAGTGTCACTCGTAACCTCTTCACACCCGCGGCTTATTGTCCCGACGCTCTCTGACGTCTCTCTGTACCCCTGCCAGGTCTATTGTCAGCGTGTGCAACTATCACCATCAAAACCCGTTAGAGTCCTTTAATAACTGTGTCCATCACTCGAATGCATTGTCAATGCACTCACGTATAACCTATTCATTTGAGCATCACCCTCGCTCGTGCCTTACCACTTCCCATGAGCTATCACTTTGTCCTGTGATTTTCCTAAGTATAAAATCCCCAGCGATTGAATGAAAGCATAAAGAATTGTGTTGTCACATCTCAAGTGTACACCTGTATAAAGCTAGATATTAAGTAAATGTGCTGTGATGCCTTCTCCTCTCGCTGCTGTGTGCGTGTTTATCACGCGATGTTGTCGAACAAAACCCAGTCCCTGCCATCACTGCATCATGAATAGCAAAACCATACGTCACCAAAACGAATGTTAAGAACGATCGTGTCTACACCAGCCCGTAGGGACACAGTTAACGCTGGTCGTTTTGTAGGTTCTAATCCCATACTTATGTATGGGGTGAGTAACAGATTCTAGGCAGCTTTGGTTGTGATCCTGTTCTTTGTGTTGGACGATACCAACTATTCTACATTAATAACGTTAGATTGTGGAAGGAAATCAGACGTAATCAATACGTATGACATATATTTTTTCGGTTGACAGTAGGAAAATATGGAAGTAGAAAACATGAAGGTAGATAAGGTAGGTGAAATAAAGCACACACACACACACACATACACACACACACACACACACACATACACACACACACACACACACACACACACACACACACACACACACACACACACACACGGTCTGAATATCATCAAAAAGGAACTAAGCTTCGAGAACCTGGGTATAAGGGAAACCTGGGAGTCGACACTGCACCCAGTCTGTAGCCAGAGGTCCATCTTAGGGAAAGTGTGAAGGAGGGAAACTTTCTAAAATCTACTTTTAAGTACATGAATAAGGAATTATTCTGCAAATTATTTACAAAGCAGACTACGCCAAAACTAGAATACACCCCTGAAGTTTGTTCACTTTTCTTAAAGAAGCACAAAGAAACAACAGAGAAGGTCCAGAGGAGGGCAGCGATAATGGCATCAGAATTAAGAAAGCTGAATTACAGTGAGAGGGGAGATGCCATAAACATGTCCATTATGGAAGAGAGTAAAGGAAGGGGTGGCTTGATCATAACTACCAGGTTCCTAGTCCACTTTCATGATGTGTACTTCTTTTTTGAAAGATAAAAAGATAGGGCATCCAGATATCAGAGCAAGAAAAGATGCAAGAAATTTGTTAGAAAAGATGTAAGGAAATATTCTTATAGTATCAGAGTAAGTGATGAATGGAACAATCTTAGTAATGAAACTGTAAAGACTGGAAGTATAAAAAGGTTTAATAAAGTTGAAGACAATTTAGGAAATTAACAGAGGTAGGGTTCCACGAGTGTAAAGCGCCCTTCCCCTAATATACAGACAGGTAATTTGCCATTGATTCTTCTTGTTACTCTTCACTTTCTTCTTCTCTCGTCTTCCTCCATCAGTATTTCTACATCTACTACATCAGTTCTTCTGTGTCAGTAGTACCAGGACGTGGTGGTTATGTAGGCATGCGGGTCGTGGCCTCCAAGAGCCAGACGGAGCAGAGGAATAGTTCAATTCCTTGGTCTCATCCCGAGATCTAGGGATAGAAGGCATTCGAAACCATCGCACGGTAGGCGTATAGTATACGTGCACATTCTGTAGGCCGCAACCAGAGGCCCACTCAGCCACAGTAGCCACCACACTCGCCAACTACGATGAACCACCACAGTCACGGCAATATCTCACCGAAGCTGTCCATCACAGTCACCCACTGCGATCACCCCTCTAGCGTCAGTCATTGTTGTCAGCCCCTCACAAACATCCACTATTGTTGCCCCTTCACAGTCGCTCGCTGCTGTACCCCTCCATCCATCGCTCGCTGATCGAACATAAATGTAATTCTAGATTCAACAATTCCCCTCCACCCCCGAAATAATAGTACCTATGGAACAGAGGAAGGGAAGCAACATCGCTCGTGGTAGCTGGAAAGTAAAGGTTGATTAGAAGAGACAACACGAGAGTAATACGGCAGAAAGTTCTCTGTACACCACTCTCATTAAGAGAGAGGAGGAAGGTGAGATACGACTGATGCTACATTTAAGGTAGATGATGTCTTTGTAGATACGGAATAGCTATTCCCAAGAAACATTACGGCGCTAATGAGACGCAGTGAGCTTTTGAGAATTAGATTCTGTGTTGTTCGGTGTAGGAGGTTTCCAGTATAGGGAGGGTGATATGATTATGCCCAACAATTTTGCATTATTGCAGGGTTGAACTAAGGTGCTTTAAGATTGAATGCAAAGGAACGAGTAAGATTAAGAAAGGGGCAGCGATAGAAACTGCATTTTGGTGCTGTTGAATTTGACCAAGTCACTGCTTCCCCATCATACAGGGTTGCATATATCTGAACTGAGAGAGAATATGTTAAGTGTGAGTAGAGTAAGTATTGGAGCAAGAAGGCAAGTGAACTGAAGTGTGTAGAGTGAAATCGTTGGTATGTGTGTGAATTGCGTTGGAAGTTGAAGTAAGAAGTCTAGTTACTGAGAGAAGAAAGATGGTATGTGACAGTAGAGGACCCTGAGGAACATCATTGTTGATAGGGTAAGAATGAGACGTGGCTCCGTCTGCCACCACCACAGTGGAACGACGTAGAAAGAAAACCAAGTCAGAGAAAAGGAAAACAGCAAACCCTGACGAAGGAAATTGATTAAGAAGTGACTCCGGCTACACCTTGCCAAAAGGTTTCGAGATGTCGTGGGCAACGACAGATGAATCACCATACTTTCCCTAAGTATGAGGACCAAAGGGGAGGGAGGCTTGAATGATAGAGATTTTGGATTTTTTTTTCTAAGTTAAGGATGGAACAGATTTCCCTCTTGAAGGAAATGTCAAATCAGCACACTTGTCCTGGTCCTTGATTCTACAAGGAACACTTTTGTAATGATTCTGACTTGATGTTTTTTTTATAGTAGGCACCAGATGATAAGTTACAATTCATTGCGTCATACTAATTCATTACGTCATTAACACCTCCTTATCACAGACTTGGATAAAATGCATAATTTGTCTGAGCAAACTGAAAAGTGGCTCCTTTATGACCCACGAAATGATATGTTTATGTCATGTTATTCTGGACGATGCTGTCAGCAACACCCAGGACTGGACGAGCTGTGTCGGAGCTCTTCGTAATACATCGGCTCCCCTCACCCACCCTCACTGCTCCAACACGTCCACACATTTCGGTCAAACCTTTAAAGAGTTTTCAAGTTGCCAATATTATTTTCCTTTAAGTTCCTACGTGATGGAAATCTGGAAGGTCTCGTGAGTCGAAGTTTTTAAGTGTCTGTGGCTTTTATACCGAGATCCTCAGACCTGCAGCCATGCTGGCAATGGATTTGCCAATGTCGAGCACAGCAGATCTTCCAATGTTGTCAGTAAAAGGGCGGCCACGTAGGGGATCAACCGCCTTGGCAACGCCGGCATCAATAAGCCTTCCAACGCTGACACTTAAGAGTCCTGCCAATGCTGACTCCAGTGGGCTTTGCCAACGATGACATCAACAGAATTAGAGCCGTGGACGTCAACAGATATCATATCCCTTGTATCAACGGACTTGGGAACTCTTACACCTACTGACCAAACAGTGGAAGCGCCACCAGACCTGAGCGAGGTGTCAGCAATGCCTCTACCAACAGAGATGTCCGGAAGATGCGGACATTTCACCTTAAATCACGGGGATGTCCCTGGCTGAAGTAATTAGATTATTAGGCGCCACTTCCCTCACGGATCAATTGTTGGATACAGACATAGCCTTTATAACTAGATGGTTGTCTCGTAGCTTATAGATTGTATGTTATAGTTCATTCTATCCTTCGACACAGCTGCTATTATTGAGTTGTCGTATCCTTGGCAGTCCCGAGACTTTTCTTCACCACTTTCCGTGCGGGAGTGTCGCCATCTCGTGGGTCGTGTTATTCAGACCTGAGGCGGAACTGGGCCGCGGCCTCGACACGGTAAAGCACTTATATCCCCGATGATGACTGGGGTTACCCCAGCGACATTCCCCGACCCACCCCCACAAATACTTTATTACCCTCTTTCCCAGCCTGCTCTGCTCGGGTCTGACATTGCCTGATGACATCCAAGACTGATGGTTTTCTCACTCTCCTGCTGGGTGTAATCCAGCCCGCTGGCTCTTACCCAAGTCTGACGTCTGTGTCATGACCTGCTGACTTATTTCCAGCTTACTGATTCTGCCCCACTCCGGAAACCCAGCCCGCTGACTTTGCATTTGCCTACTGACTTTCTCCCAGCCAGCTGACTCTGCCCAAGCCTTCAGGCTCAGCCACAGCCTTTTTTGCTGACTCTCCAACTGCTTGAGTGACCAAACACCCAACCCAGCATTCTGGGTTCAGCCCGAGCTGAGGGGGATAAGAAAACCCCGAAGAATATACATCAGGTATTCACCAAGGGACCCGCTGACATTGCCCAGACCCGCTGACACTGCCCCGACCAGCTAACACTGCCCCGACCCGCTAACTCTGCCCCCACCCGCTGACACTGCCCCGACCCCCTGACACCGCCCCGACCCGCTGACACTGCCCCGACCCGCTGACACTGACCCGACCCCCTGAGACTGCCCCGACCCGCTGACGCTGTCCCGACCCGCTGACTGCCCCGACCCGCTGACACTGCCCCGACCCGCTGACATTGCCCCGACCCCCTGACACTGCCCCGACCCGCTGACACTGTCCCGACCCGCTGACACTAACCCGACCCGCTGACACTGCCCCGACCAGCTAACACTACCCCAACCAGCTGGCACTGTCCCGACCCACTGACACTGCCCCGACCAGGTAACACTGCCCCGACCCGCTGACACTGCCCCGACCCCCTGACACTGCCCCGACCAGCTAACACTACCCCAACCAGCTGGCACTGTCCCGACCCACTGACATTGCCCCGACCAGCTAACACTGCCCCGACCCGCTGACACCGCCCCGACCCACTGACACTGCCCCGACCCGCTGACGCTGCCCCGACCCCCTGACACTGCCCCGACCCGCTGACACTGCCCCGACCCACTGACACTGCCTCGACCCGCTGACACTGCCCCGGCCCGCTGACACTGCCCCGGCCCGCTGACTCTATTCCAGCCTAGTTCATTCCGTTTCAGCTTGCTGGTTCACCGCCGGCCTTCACCATGGTAACATTATCACCATAGCAACATTATCAGGTTCGTAAACATCACCTTCTGAGAAAACACTCCCAGCATGGCATTATGACCGCGTCTACAACATTCATTCCCCCACCTTGGCAGCCGCGCCATCATTAAGGCCAGCATTACCGCCATGGATTTGATTTGGTATATGCTGGTGTCAGCGGCGAATTCATGGTGCACCCCACCTCCCCTGTGCTCATCCTGGGAACGGTAGAAAACATCATTACCAGCATCACTGAGAAGTACTGAGGGTGAATCACTATTGAGTCATGTCATCAAAGCTTCGTAAAGCACGTCGGTGGAGTCATTTCTGGTAGATGATCTTTTTTTTTTTCCCCCTCAGGAGTATCGAAGAAGAAGGGTATGATATGTAACGCCACTCCAATATATTGACAGAAATGCGTGATCGGAAATCTGAAAAATGGGTCGTATGTCGCGAGGGAACTACAATGTCCGTCTCGTAAAAAATGCACCTCAGGCGAAACTCAAATAAAAAGCAGTCAATGATCCAATCTCGTCTTTGAGAAATGGTGACCGAGATAGATGGGACAGAGAGAACTCCGCAAACCCTCGATGGTCGGGGACATCGTGTGTGTGTGTGTGTGGTCGGGTTCCGCCTCAGCCTCCGCCGCTGGTGCTGCCGCTGTGATGCCTTCTCTTGTTGTTGTTGCTCCGCTGTTATTATTGTTGTTGTTGTTGTTGTTGTTGTTGCTGCCTTTGTTATTGTTGTTGCTGATGATGATTCGCTCTTGCTGCTGCTGGTGTTTCTGCTGTGGCCGCTGTAACTGTTGCTAATTTGCTGTTGTTACTGCTGATGATGAAGCTACTTGTGTTGTTGCTGCTGCTCATGATGATGCTACTTGTGTTGTTGCTGCTGATGATGATGATGCTACTTGTGCTGTTGCTGTTCTTGGTGGTGCTGCTGCTAGCTCTGTTGCTGTTATTGCTACCGTCCTTGCTGCATTTGCCGATACTGCTGCTTTTGTTTCTCTTGCTGTTAGTGCTGGTGCTGCTGCTTTTGTGTCTGTTCTTCCTCCTGCTGTTCCTGTTGCTCTCATTGCATTTGCTTCTGTTACTCCTGCTGCTGCTGTCAACACCTTAGATTGTCTTAGTGTGCCAAGTTAGCACTGTGAGAGGAGGATATCCTTGAAGATGACACCACGGACTTTTCCCGTCACACACGGTCTGTCAGAACACTCCTGGCCTGATTCTAACCGATATGGCTGTCCATTATCTAACACTCCAGCCAATGCAAACCAGAGGTCGAAACTCACACATATCAATTTATCTGGTCCTCCAACTCCCATGACGAGCTGAGGCTGAGCGTCAAGACATTCAGGCCGGTTACCGATGCCGTGGTACGTCAGTCAGAGGATTGTTCGGTATCCATGGAATGAAGGGCCAAGGATGGATGAATGACGTAGAAATTGAACGGGAAAATAACGCCTACACCATCACGGATGCCCACCATCGCTTCCTCTTTAGGTATCTGTAAGATGACACTTGGCTGGCGCACCCTGGATCATACACCCTCCATGTCGAGACTAATGTAATAGCGAAATCTCATCTATTACTGCAGCAAAGCTAAAGTTTACAAGTCCCCCCCTGAGAAAGTCTAACAACAGCCAGCGGTATGAGGAACTGAGAGACGATCGATTTAAGCCAGCAGACCCCTCTCCTTTCCTGCGTTAATGACCTCTCCGGTGACGAAGCACCTCGTCTTCTAGCAAACAATTACCTGCCATTTGCCAGAGGCCTCCCCTACCTCGATTATCGCCAGCCTCCCAGCCTACATTCCAGCCCCAACACTGCCTGAGTCAGGATATGAATTTAAGCCTCGCCAGACGGTAACACAGCCACAACTTAAAGCGCACCACTTCAGGGCGTTCTCTTAATGAAAGACTCTTCAATTTCCTCCCTAATCTAGCCATACACCTCTGTTCCATCCTCTGTGATTTTCTCCTGCAATAGAAAGAACCCGTTAACTGGAGATATCTTATGCTTCCCCAGTAACAAAATCAGCGAGCCGACAGCCTTCAGTTCTCATTGAGGTACAACCCATTGCCACTTCCTCGATCTCCAGACTATTTCTTGAAAGTTTATGCTTAATTGGGCTTAGGCAGACACTTCATGCTCTTTAGACGCTCATAGGTTTAGTAATTTGATATTTTTTGTAATCTGGTCTGTATTTTCTGCTTAAAACCGAAGACTTCTGTGATCTCACCTACGTTGTCTCCATCGAAGCTTTAGACACCGTCAGCCATAAAATAATCAACGTTCAAGCCATCAGGGTTAGCCATATAGAACAGCCTAACCTCATGGTTTACAGACTACTTCAATGAGCTCTGTTGGGCTGTATGCTTCCAAAGGCCTCATCTGTAAGTCCCAGCTCGATGGGAGGACTTCGACGACTCTACCATTAGTCTCAGAACTCACTTCGACAACTCCGACTGCATCACCTTCCCGAGCACTTTCAAAAGCCTCCACAACCAGACCACCGCCAGCTGATCACCACCAAGGAAACCACAACCGTAGCGCAGCACATCAGCCTCGCTTCCAGTCCTGGCCCTCCCCTTAATGCCTGTCTCACTAGGTCTCAACTCCATGCAAGGTTGTTCAGTCTCCCAGTCTTCTGCACCACTTTAGACAATGAATTAAGGTTAAGAGAACACTTTAGGACGATGCAGACGTCTTTACTTTATGTAGAATTTTGAAAAGACGAGTGTAAGAGGTGTCCATTCATCGATGTTTAGAATTGTCAAAGGATTCGACAATCTTGATGTGTGTAGCCACCTCAGACAAAATCATTCTGTTTTCATCCATGTTACGGGATTCAAATTCGTAGGCAAATATTTTACTGCGAGCAAGATAAAATGTTCTTTCACCAGTATGAAAAGCTGCACGCCATAAATACGTTTGGAAATAGATTAGAGAGATGTCTTGATTCAAGTCCAGGACAGTTTTGTGCCTCCACAATTGTTGATCATATGAAAAAATATCAGAAGTTTCTCATTCGTTATCCTTTAATTTTGTACTTTCTGCATGCCAAGTCCTTTTTTGGGGGGGATATTCTCTGCTATCACCAACGTCCTTTTCGAAAGGACCCAGTTGTTAGTTTCTGATTGTGTTCCTTGGCAGCTTCTCCATCTACCGTCTGTACATTCTTCGCCGGCTCAAGACAGTACCATCTACACTACATTTACTTCTTCCCAAACTCACCGACGCCTCCCTGCCTGGTCTTCCTCCTTCTCCTTCATCCACCGCATACTAGTGACTACTTGAAAGACATTGAAAAGGGTACATACATACATACATTTATACATACAGACAGACAGACAGACACAACGGTTTATTGGTAAGAACTTCATGGCTGCTTATTAACACATTAAGCACATATTTACATATAAGAAAATCTCTCTCTCTCTCTCTCTCTCTCTCTCTCTCTCTCTCTCTCTCTCTCTCTCTCTCTCTCTCTCTCTCTCTCTCTCTCTCTCTCTGATGAAAATTAAAAGTAAAACTCTCACAAAATAAATGCATACAGAGCATGAATTAAAGATAATGCAGTGTAATCTGAATTACAAGTGAATTTAATTTAGCTGTGACGTACTATAAGGGATGCATAAGTTCCTCAGTCTAGCGCCACAGCGGAAGGGTTGGAAGTCATGTGAGCCTCGTGTTGCCCTAGCGCTAACATCCCGCCGCCCTGGTGTCGTGGTGTTATTGTACTCCACTCACCAAGCTTCCCGGAGGAGCCACGAACTCTCTGCAGCCGGTCGGTGAGGAAACTGCCCAACCAACGGAGAAGTGTGGGTCGCAGTCGTAGTTTGGAGAGTCTCCGGATCACAATTGTGTGGACTCTAAGCTCAAAACCTTTTGAAAAGTCGTACATGACCAACTTGTCGGGTTTATCAAGATCAGTGAGCTTTTCAGGAAAGAGACGGACAAGATGATGAGTAGTGGAGATTTTTTGCATGTTACCCTATTGTCTAGGGTCAATATGGGGAAGATTGTCCGCCATGATCAGTGGGGCTACAAAGCTTTCAAGGTGGATGTGAGGCTGATGGGTCTGAGTTCATTCATGGTGCTGGGTGTAGGCTTCTTAGGTACTGGGGCGATGGTAGCTTGACGCCAGAGGGACGGCACATGCCCTTCCTTAAGAGATTTATCGTATATGTGGGTAAGAAGTATGCTTAGTTCATTGGCAGACTCTTTGATGAGCCTGAGAGGGAGGTCGCCCGGAGGCGTGGCCGTGTTGCTCCTCAGCTGTGACAGACGTTTGACTACAACCCATGGTTGTAACTCTCTGATGCTCTCCTCCGCCGGGAGGTAAGCAGGAAGAGAAGGCGTATGGAGAGGGAGCAAGTGGTTGCATATCTCAGTGAAGTGTACATTGATTTGTTCATTGACAGTCTTGTTATCAGGTGCATTCTCTAGATCTAGATACCAGGGCTAAGGTATGTGACTGGTGAGGGCTTGTACCTACCAATACCAGCCTCCTTTTGTGTCTCCGCAGACGTTTTGGATGCGGCGATGATACCATATGGATTTGGCAGATCTAATTCTATCTCTGACCTGATTCTGAGATTGTGAAGCCGTTGGTGCTGGTTTCTGCTGTGTGAACGAGTTACACTGGTAGATGAGCCGTTTTACTTGTGCCATCATCCAGCCTGGGTCATTGTCCTGCTTAGTGAATGTGATTAAAGGGAGACAATTCTTTCAGTTGATCTTAAGTAAGTGTTGAAGGTTTTCTGCAGCACGATCGAGGTCTGGAATTGATCCCACACTTGCACAGTCCTCACCATATATCCGTTGCCCAAACTGCCCCATAGATGAGTCTCTCAGAGGTCGAACTGATATGGTTTGTTGTGTGTGTTGTTTTTAGGTTGCATTCCTCAGACAACCACATGATGGTCGGATGTACCGAGCAGCGCCACTGTGAAAGGTGTATCTTGTGCAAGAATGTTCGTGATGATCTTATCCAAAGTCATGTCCTGTCTAGCTGGTACATTTACATTTTGTTGTGCGCCATGACTCTGAGAGACTGTGAGACAGTCAAGGTGCTGATTTCTTCAGTACACAAGATCATCCTCACTAGCTCTTACATTATGTATCCCCTCGTAACTTAGTCTCTCCAATCGTTACGTGCACACGTTTGATAAGAGGCAACTGGTACATCATCACTACCGTCACTTGTCACCTGAGATCCCTCGTCCACAAGTTACGGGTTAGCACCACAAGTGAGTCGAATAAAGTCCCTACAAAGTGTACCAGGTCATTCTGGCTGTGAGGGCTATGTAGAGCTTCCGGGCTGCGGCTTCCAACAGCTTGGTTAACTAAAGAGTAAACTCATCTCCCTGGGCCCAGCTTGGGCTATAGGGGTTAGAAGAACTTCAGAAGACTTCACTAAGGAACACACACCTGCCTTTACCTGCCCGTACACACCGCTGATAGAGCAGCCCACAGTACAAATTTTAACCTCTACCCCAGTGACTATATAATGACTTTATTTTTAAAACACTCAGTTCCTGTTTTCATATCTTTAGTGTTCATATTTATCTTTATTTTTTCATACTTTATCGACGTTTCCAGCGTTATCGAGGTAGCGCTAGAAATAAAGGAAGGCCGCATCCGCTCACATCCATTCCCCAGCTGTCATGTGTAATGCACCGAAACTACAGCTCTCTGTCGACATTCAGGCCCCACAGACCTTTCCGTGGTTTACTCCGAACGTTTCACATGTCCTGCTTCAGTCCAACGACAGCATGTCGAGCCCAGTATACCACATCGTTCCAGTTCACGCCTTTCACCCTCCTGTATGTTCAGGCCCAGACCACTCAAACTCTTCTTCACTCCATTCTTCCATCTTCAGTTTGGTCTTCCCGTTATCTTTATTCCCTCCAATCCTGACACATATAGCCTCTTTTTCAGCCTTTCCTCACTCTTTCTATCAAGTCCAAACGTTTTCAGTACATCCTCATTAACTCTTTTGAAAACACTTTTTATTACCAACCTCCCTCTTACCCTTTCATTACTTACTCGATCAAACCACCTCACCCCACATATTGTCCTCAAACATTTCATATCGAACACATCCACCCTCTTCCGTACAGAATTATTTATAGCCCAGTCTGCGCACTCATATAATATTGTTAGGACTACTATACCTTCAGACACATCCATTTTTCCCACACATTCTTCAGCGCTCCAGACCCTTCGCCCCCTCACCCTCCTTATGACTCACCTCTACTTCCATGGATGAATTCGCTGCCATGTCTACTCCCAGGTATCTAAAACACTTCACTTCTTCCAATTTTTCTCCTTTCAAACTCACACCCTAAATATATTAATAACTTCGCTTTTGTTCACATGTACTCTCAACTTCCCCTTTTCACATAGCCTTCCAAACTCACCCGCCAACTTATGCAGCTTCTCACTCGAGTCAGCCATCCACGCTCTATAATCAGCAAGCAGCAACTGACTCACTTCCCAGGCCCTCTCATCCCCCACAGGCTGCATACTCGCCTTCCTCTCCAAGGCTTTTGCATTTACCTCCCTTACCAGCCCATCCATAAACAAAATGAACAACTATATTGCTATTACAAACACATGCCGCAAACCAACCTACACTTGTTATATATATATATATATATATATATATATATATATATATATATATATATATATATATATATATGTGTGTGTGTGTGTGTGTGTGTGTGTGTGTGTGTGTGTGTGTGTGTGTGTGTGTGTGTTTGTGTGTGTTTATCTCTTATATCGTTTAGACTTTTTTGCAGTTGATTGGCTAAACTTTCCTTACGTACGAACACACTTCCGAAGGAATGCTTGGACCTTCCCGTGTGCACAAATAACCACCGCTGCAGGGCACACGTCTACAAGCCACATCACACTCCGCGGGTGCAGTAATCACACACTCACAGACATACTTCTAACCTTAAAGGGAAGCAATGTCCTCAACTCCTTTCCAGAAAAGCTTCATTACAGACGTCACACTACATCAAGTACACAGATTGCCGTCGTGACCACCACAGGGGACAGTAACCCCCCCCCCTTCTAATCTCACTCAACACCACACAGGACTCAAGTCAACTCCGGCCTGTAAGCGCCGTTGGATAATGGGAAATATTTACAGTGACCAGGAGATTGCAACGGGGGGTGTATACACGCGGTAGTTGGCAATGTCGAAATCGTCAGGAGAATCAGGATTGGCTTCATTGCTGGTTGTCACGGCGACGCCTCGAGCCAACCCCAGGGACATTGTTTAAGACCTACATCTTTTTTTTTTTTTTCCTTCACGTTGTTATTTTGCGAGAGGGAAAGCTCATTGCAATCTAGATCCTGCGAGTTGATTACGTCGAGTGATTCGATGGAGAGGAATTAAGTGTCACGGAAAAGTTGCAAGCGAAGAGGGGGACGTGACCATGGTAACCCAAGAGGCAGTGTTTGTGAACTGAAACGTAAGGACTTTATTTTTTTTTTCGTCCCCCATTTTCTAACCTCTTGCCTTTGCAGACCTGGCGAAACACGTTGGAACCCATGTGTGTGAGACGATGACTGGGAGAATGATCCTATCCCCAGAGAATATCCGAATGATATTCATAATGCCTCATTATGTTATTTATCTTTGGTTAAACTTTCAAATGCGTTCTGCAGACTGTATACACACAACATGAATGCCTCACAAAAGGAGCCTTGAGTGTGTGTGAATGTGACTGAGAGACATGAATTAGCCCATTCCCAAAGAATATCTGAAAGATATTCATAATTTCTCATTATGTTTCATTTCTAGTTAAACTTTCTGATACGTACTGCCGGCTATATATATATATATATATATATATATATATATATATATATATATATATATATATATATATATATCAACGTACATATTTAACACTGGCTTCAGGAACTCACTTCTAGCCCCGAAGATACAGTAAGTCAGGGACAAAGCTCCCCTGTTGCGGTTTAGTCTTCCAGATTACAGAGGTTTCAGTTTATCATTCTTTACAACACATTATGATGTAAATATATCTTAGAACATATACCTGTTGTGTATCAGAAAATGTAACCCCGCAATTTTCATACATTATCTTGTCCTCCTTCTTAGTTTCATGTTACACTTCTTCGTCCTGCAGCAGGGAGCTGGGGGTATGAGCACTTAATGCTGACCAGATACTCTTTAGAAAAACAAAATAACGCGCTTGATTTTTGCAGTCTTTTAACAGCGAGATCTTTGCTATAGACTACAGGGTTTACTGCTCAGCGCAGAAAAGAAATATGTGACATCCATTTTGTCTCGACTTTGTTTAAACCTTTTTTTCTAAATAAGTAATGAATCAGAGCAATCCTTCTGATTGTGTGTGTGTGTGTGTGTGTGTGTGTGTGTGTGTGTGTGGTGTATTTACAGTATGTTCACTGAAGGTGAAATGGTTCTCGAACTTTTGACAAATAGACTAGTTATATATATATATATATATATATATATATATATATATATATATATATATATATATATATATATATATATATATATATTCCTGCACCATGATATCCCCTCTGTCTTATGAAAATTCCGCAGCGCCCAGGAAGCCGGCCACTTCCACCGACGGGACCGCAGGTCAAAAAGTGTTGTTGTTTGCCTCTCTAAATGGAGTGAATATAGTGCAAAAAATCTACACTATGATATAAGGAAAGAACATGTCAAAGACCATGAAGTGATAATGTCTGATAACACAACACCTTCAGCGAACACAACAACAGAAGAAGACTTATCTCTTCCAGAAGAGATGTTAGTCTGGATTCTTCGAAGCGTCTGATTAAAAAAGATAAACCAATAGTGACCCCTTCAAGGTGATGATGCCCGCCCAGCTGTAGTACCGCAGTCTGCAGACTCTGTGTATCAAGATGGGCAAAACTGCAGAGTTGGGAAGTGTACAAAGATCCACACAGTCGTTGCTGACGCTGTGAAAGATCTTCGCTAACAGAGGATCACTGAAAATACTAAGGCAGACGAGGGGACTATATCACTTTTCTTTTTCCTGGGAAATCCTGGAAAGCCTGGTTCACAATATGCGCTCGGAAACAGCTCGCTATTGGCAAGACCGTAGAAATGTTCCAAGGTGTAACAGATAGTATGAAAAAGACGGTAAATTCAGCTCTACAGCTTAGGACCATCCTGGGCTGTGTGGAGGCCAAAGACCCCCAAAGACTTCAACAAGTATTCATCTGGAATATCCTCCGGGGAGCAATATTGTTTCCCACTTTACCTACATCCATGAGAAACATTTTGGACTGTATATCAATGTGAAAAGATCCAGGACAAATACTATCAGCGAATACCAGGTCATTCACGACCTGGTGTTTACATTCTTCTAGTCACCGCTTCCCCAAACAGCCGCGTTAGGAAGAGGAGCAACACGTGGACAGCTGGGTCTCCGACCATTCCCTGGGGATACAAGTCCTCCCACACCATCGTAATGAATGCATAAGGTATATTGCCTCAGGGGTTTGGGATCCCAGCTCTCTCTCTCTCTCTCTCTCTCTCTCTCTCTCTCTCTCTCTCTCTCTCTCTCTCTCTCTCTCTCTCTCTCTCTCTCTCTCATATATATATATATATATATATATATTATATGTATTTGTGTGTGTGTGTGTGTGTGTGTGTGTGTGTGTGTGTGTGTGTGCAAAAAAAAATACTCAAGTAGTGAGTGTACATGAAATGCAGGTAAAACTACAAGGAAACGGAAAATACGGTGTCAAGCGCTTTCGTCAACTTTCATCTGCGTACAGATAGAGAGAGAACCAGAGTATAATGTGATACATATACGTCAGCCTCGAAGACTGTGGTCCTCAAACTAACTGGAGCAGTGTTAGGGTAACTCAGTAATGGATAGAAATAGTATTGAATCGTCTCTTCTCAGTCATAGTAGAGATATAGATATGACTCAGTAGAGATATAGATATGACTCAAACTGTTGGTTCATATAAATCATATGACTTCATAAGTGAAGCAAAAGAAAATTGAATGTTTTCCAGAACATAGGTTAACCTGAGGTTGTATCTCGTGAGAGAGAGAGAGAGAGGTGAGGTCGTCGAGGGTGACCTGTGCCCTAATCTCTTCAACAGTTTCTTAATTCATTCGCCGGCCCCGCCCAGTGGCGACTCGTATATTAGATTCTGGTTCTCTTAAATTCATCTGTACGCATTCTTGACGATATGATTATACAAAAGCACTTGACATTTTCGTATTATCCGAGACAAAAGGTGGGAGGTGGGCAGATTATAAGGGAGTAGTAATTCATGAAATGAAGAAGTAAAGTTGCAAGTGAAAGAGAATAGAGATGCGTTTCGGATGGTACTCACAGGGAAGGAGTGCAATTTATTAGGGGATATATATGAGAAAGCGGCAGGTGGTCTAGAATAACTTGCTGGGGTTGAAAAAGAAGGCAGATGAGAGTTGGGGAGAGCGAGTATCAGTAAACTTTAAGAAGAATAAAAAAGATGTTTTGGAAGGAGGTGAATAATGTGCGAAGACAAGAAAACAAATGGGAACATCGGTGAAGAGGTCAAAAGGGCAAGTTATAACAGGTAGCCATAAAGTGAGGAGATGAAGAGAGCATTTTGAAGGACTGTTGGATGTGTTTGATGATAGAGTAACAGATATGGGGTGTTTGGGTCGAGGTGGTATGTGAAGTAGGAGAGTCATGGAGAGTGGTTTGCTGACGAGAGAAGTGGTGAAAGCCTTGTTTAAGATGATAAGTGATTTTCAACGCATGTATAGATCATGATGAAGTGCCTGAGGATTGGCTGAATAAATGTATAATGCCTTTGTACAAAGGCAAAGCGGAAAAGTGTTCAAACTACAGAGGCATAAGTTTGTTGAGTATACCTGGTAAGGGAGGTTATTGACTGAGAGGGTGAAGACATGTACAGAGCATCAGATTGGTGAGGAGCAGTGTGGTTTTGGAAGTGGTAAAGGTTTTGTAGAACAGGTGATTGCTGTAAAGAATATGGAGAAATATTTAGAAAAACAGATGGATTTGTATGTATCATTTATGGATGTGGAAAAAGCATATTATAGGGTTGATAGAGATGCTATGTGGAAGGTCTAAAGAGTATAACGTATGGGAGGATAGCTACTAGAAGCAGTAAGGAATTGTTATTAAGGATGTAAGGCTTGTGTACGAGTAAGAAGAGAGGAGAGTGGATGGTTCCATGTGAGGGTTGGTCTGCAGTATAGGTGTGTGATGTCGCCATGGTTGTTCAGTTTGTTTATGGATGCACCGGTGAGTCTTGGAGAGAGGAGCGAGAGAGATTATGCAGTTTGTGAGGGTGAGAGGGCCTGAGAACTGAACCAGTTGCTGTTTTCTAACGATACACCTCTGGTGGCTGATTTGAGTGAGAAACTGCAGAAGTTGGTGACTGAGTTTGGAAGAGTATGTGGAAGGAGAAAATTATGAGTGAATGTGAATAAGAGCACGGTTATTTGACAGGTTTAGCAGGGTTAAGGGACAGGTTAGTTAGTTGTGAGTTTCATAAGAGGAAAATTGGAGTAAAGTGTTTGAGATAACTGGGAGTGAACATGACAACGAATGGAAAAATGGAAGCGGAAAGGAGTCATAGGCTGGGGGATGGGACTAAGGTTCTGGAAACATTGAAAAATGTATGGGAAGAGAGGTTGTTATTTGGGAGGGCTAAAATGGGTATACTTTAAGGAATATTACGCCTGAAGCCTGAAAATGTCGTATGGCTATAGATGAGCATACGCGGAGGAGGGTAGATGTGTTGTAAATGAAATGTTTGAAGACAGTACGTGGTGTGAGGTAGTTTGATCGAGTAGTTAATAAAAGGGTAAGAAAGAGGTGTGTGTGTGTGTGTGTGTGTGTGTGTGTGTGTGTGTGTGTGTGTGTGTGGTTGAGACAGCTGAAGAGTGTGTGCTGAAATGTTCTGGACATCTAAAACTCTTTACTTCCTCCAAATCTTGTCCATGGAAACACACGCCCCAACTAACCTGTCCCGCTAACCTTCCAAACCTTATAACGTCGTTTTCATTCACGTTGACCCTCAACTTCCTTCTTTCACACATGCTTTCAGACTCAATCAGCTAATTTTGAATTTTCTCCTTTGAATCTGCCGCCAGTGCTGTATCATCAGCAAACAATAACTAACGTACTTGTCAGTCTCCGTTATCCGCCACAGACTGCGTACTCGCCCTTCTCTCCAAGACTCATGCATTTACCTCCCTCACCACCCCATCCAAAAACAAATGAAACAGCCAGGGTGACATTACACTCCCGTGCCGCAGACCAACCTTCACTTGGAACCACTCTCTCCTCTCTTCTTACTCGTAGACAAACCTTACGCTCATGATAAACACTCACTGCTTCTAGCAGCTTTCCTTCCACTCCATATTTTCTTAAGACCTTCCACATGGCATCTCTATCAGCCCCACCATATGCCATCTCCAAACCCACAAATACCACATACAAGTCCCACTATTTCTCTATTTCCTACACACATTCTTTTGAACACCTGATCCACATATCCTGCACCACCTCCGCAATCCCAGTACAGTGTTCTACACATGCCCTCACTCCCTCAGTCACCTAGTTCAGACCAGGTACCCTACTCACCAAACTGCCCGTAGAGAAAGATGAACGGCTGGGTTGAGCATGGACCGACTGCAGCATCCAGGATTCGAATCTATGCTGACTCAACCCTGGCTGACCTGTGAATGCATCACTGACAGTAGTGCTAGGAGCCTCACCACGCATCCCTCTCTACTTATCCATTTAAGTTTTCAGTGCTGTAAGTTTTATAAGCCTTAAGCTCTTCTGATTCATGGCAAAGCCTTCATATTCGCCCGCTATATATCTCTAAATTAAGTGGGTATTTGCCATCTTTCCACCTTGATTAGGTCATAAAAGTGCTTCAGTTTAATATATCACTTCATTAAAAATTTATTATTAATCTGCAGTAGAGCAATAGCCATGAATCAAATCTGCAGCCAGTTAAGCTTAAAACAGAGGAATTAGTCTAATATTTTTAATCCGTTAATGAATGCGATCTGAGAGTTATTTATCTAATACCGTTGAGAACAGACAGAAAAGATGATTATCTTTGAAAAGCAGCATCTGGCAACTAGTAACCCTGACTCAATTTGTAAACTGTTGTTGAAATATTTTACCTCATTTTTATCATATATATATATATATATATATATATATATATATATATATATATATATATATATATATATATATATATATATTTTTTTTTTTTTTTTTTTCATACTATTCGCTATTTCCCGCGATAGCGAGGTAGCGTTAAGAACAGAGGACTGGGCCTTTGAGGGAATATCCTCACCTGGACCTCTTCTCTGTTCCTTCTTTTGGAAAATTAAAAAAAAAAAAAAAAAAAAAAAATATATATATATATATATATATATATATATATATATATATATATATATATATATATATATATATATATAGTTGGGAGAGGAGTGATTACTATTTGTGTGTTATGGATAAAGAGTTTTACATTCATGTTACTGTCTCTTAATCCTGTATATATGTACCGTATCTTTACTACTATGTATGTGTGCACACATAAACACCCTAGCCTATGTTAGGTACCCATTATATCGACCACCCCTAAGGAAGGATGAACAGCTGGGTGAACTGTGTACAGGCTGCTGAAACTAGGATTCGAACCTAAGCTGGTTTGATCCCAGGCGGCCCGTGTATGCATGATGGTCAGTAACGCTAACTGTTACACGAAGGAGGTCCGTGTGTGTGTGTGTGTGTGTGTGTGTGTGTGTGTGTGTGTGTGTGTGTGTGTGTGTGTGTGTGTGTGCCCAAACTTCGCTGAATTAAGGGTTAAACCGGGAGTGAGGAGTCATCCTTGGTGCAGCTGCATCATCGTCAGCTAACGAAAGATATTACAGCCTTGTCAAAGAACTCCGATTCCAAGGAGTCAGCTCTGTCATGCTACTGATTGTAGTGGAGCCTCGGAGCTACAGCAGCCCCTGGATATATATATATATATATATATATATATATATATATATATATATATATATATATATATATATATATATATATATGTATATATATATATCGTTTTTCTTTAATACATGTTCGTAATTTCCCGCAGGAGCGAGGTAGCCTGGGCCTTAGAGAAATAATGGTTCTCATTGTAACCATCCCTTTCTTTCTACTTTCGACAAGTAATACAGGAGGGAAGGATTTCCAGCTCCTCACTCCCTCCCCTCTAAGACGCCTTCTGCAACACGCAGGAGACACTTAGGGAGAGTTCTTTATCCCCAGAACGCTAAATGGTGCCTTATTTTGACTGTGTTACACCGAATACTCAAGACTGTATTCTGCTGGCATATTTTCCACACAGACACACAACGGGTCAAAAGGACCGTTGCCAACAACGGTTGTAAGAACTCCGACTTCAACAAGTCAACGAAAAGACTTCATATAAACCAAACTTACACCCGCATTAACCACAAACAACACAACAACGCTAATGATATTACTACTATCAGATGTCAGCTGCCGGAAAGACAAATGAATGCGATCTGCGAGACATCTCCAGAAACATCAACCAAGCCACACAAGACATCAAGGTCAAGTTAGTTAAATGATACAGAAACAAACAAACAAAAAAAAAGGAACCTCTCCATGAATCACAAGAACAACACAAAACTCAAAACACATTACAAGAACCCAAAGTAGTTTATGAATTCATGTCAACCAAGAGACTGTGAGATCCTTATTAACATGACCTCCGTGGGAAGCACAACCTGTGCACCGTCCAGAAGACCTACCCCTCGCCTACAGGAAGGCTTCATCGAACTACATGTCCTCCAACATGGATACTACGTTATGAACGAGACACAAGACACCTACACATCACCAACATGGATACTACGTCACAAGACACTTACACATCACCAACATGGATACTACGTCACAAGACACCTACACAACACCAAAACATTCATTATCAAGAAACAGCAATCTGAAATATAAAACCAGAACATGGGCCAAGACAGGATACTGCAACTGCCTCGTGCCCCAGCACCACGGGACAGCCAATGAGCACACACATTCACGTCCGCATACAGGTGTTACCCAACCTCACCCGGCCACATGGTATCCTCTCCACCCGTTACACAGACATCCCCACAAGCTCCTGATGTTGAATTGATACATTCAAATCGAAACATCGAGGCAACACTTGGTATATTCCATAACCTCCCCAGCCATGTGAAACTAGTGGTAACGCGACGTGAAAAAATTGGAAAGAATCTGATAAGAAAGAGGGTTTTCTTCGACGAGACTGTGCTTCATCGTCAAAGGTATCTTTTCTCAAATGTCTTCTAGATGCGACATGAATTCCCGGTTAAGGTGCAGTTAATTCAAAAAGCAGATGAAGAAAAGAATTCCTTCTTTTTATTGTAGATGAATATTAAAAAGGAAGTATAATTAAAGAGAAAGAAAAAAAATAGAATCTAAGGATAAAAGACGAAGTCATGGGGATGCAAAGGTTCACAAACATACTACTGAGAAAACGAGGCGCTTCCAAGCAAGGACCAGTTATCCATTCAGCTGAAGATTAGAACCTGTAGGTCTACGGCGCACAGTAGGTCGAGTTATGGAAATCTATCTTCACTTCAGAAACATCATCATGTTATAGAAGACGTGTGTGTGTGTGTGTGTGTGTGTGTGTGTGTGTGTGTGTGCGTGTGTGTGTGTGTGTGTGTGTGTGTGTGTGTGTGTGTGTGCGTGCGTGTGTGTGTGTGTGTGTGTGTGTGATGGAGAGGGTTGGAGGGGGAGGGTTCAGTGAGGGTGGCACATATGTACGCGGGAGGAGCGAGACTGGAACCATGGGACGTTCGAAAAATATGTGCAAGAATGGTAAAGCTGATTTTAGATTAATACCATGTCTTGTAGTGGTCTTTATATACTGACCCTCGTTGTATTGACCTTAGCTCTTTTTGCTTCATTATGAACTTGATGGATATAGATCTATCGTGTCTTCCGTTAACTGTGCCTAATTCTGTAATTTCTTAAAGAAAATTTGACTTAAAGAAGTTAAGTCTTTTTTTTTCCGTTTTTCTATCCTTAATAATCACCAGACCTACCCCAGCTACCATCGATTGCAGACTTTACGTGACTCGCTCAGTCAGTAGCAACCAGTTTTATGTATGCCTTTGCTATATATATATATATATATATATATATATATATATATATATATATATATATATATATATATATATTCTTTTCGTTTTTTTTTCTTAAACTATTCGCCATTTCCCGCGTTAGCGAGGTAGCTTTAAGAACAGAGGACTGGGCCTTTGTGGAATATCCTCACCTGGTCCCCCCTCTGTTCCTCCTTTTGGAAATTCAAAATATATATATATATATATATATATATATATATATATATATATATATATATATATATATATATATATATATATATATATCCTAGTTATATATGTTATGGGCATTATGGCTGTCGAACTTACGTTCTCATACCATGGATTTTGTACGATGCAGCTAATGAATAAATTTTTGTACATGTAGATTATGTTAATTTGGATTAGCAGTGTTATCTTTTTCATTTTTTCAAAGTTGATCATTTACACACACACACACACACACACACACACACACACACACACACACACACACACACACACATATACACACAGTTATCATGTAATATAGGGAAGAGGAAGATAACTAATAAGATGTTCCTTATTGCAGGTGTGGTGAGAACGCTGGTTGTGCTGGACCGGGAGGCGTCGCGTGGCTACTGGCTGACGGTGGTCGTGTCCGACGGTGGAGCTGTACCCCTCACCGACACCTGCCATGTGAGTACCTCCCCACACCCCCTTCCTTCTTGATCACCTTCGTACACATCTCTCCCTGAGTACCTCCCCACACCCCTCCCTTCCCTAATTACCTTCCCATCACATCTCCCTTCCCAGTGTACCTTTCCACACACCTCCCTTACCTGAATGCCTTCCCAACACCCCTCCCTTCCCTGAGTACCTTCCCACACACTTCCCTGCCTGAGTAGATCCTCACACACCTCCCTACTTAAGTACCTTCTCGCACACCTCCCTTCTTGAGTAACTCCTTACACACCTCCTTCCTTGAGTACCCTCCCACAGATGCCTCCTTAACTTCCTTCCTACATATTTTCCTACCTGAGTACCTTTACACACCTCCCCTCGCCCCACGAGTATATCCTTACACACACCTTACTCCCTGAGTAACTCCCTACACATCTCAATCCCTGAGTACTTTCCCACACACCTGCCTTCCTGAGTAACCGCCCACACAACTCCCACCTTGAGTAACTTTCCACAACTCCCTCCCTAAGGATCTGTTACACACACCTCCCTTCCTAAGTAACTTCCCACACACGCCTCTCCGAATACCTTCCCACACGTCCCTCCATGAATAGCTTCACACTCATCTCCCTCCCTGTTTACCTTACCACACACCTCCCTCACTCCCTGGGTACCCACAGAGTACAGGCTGGAGGCTTTATGTTTACCCACTCTGGAGGAGAGAAGACTGAGGAGTGACCTGAACAAAACCTTTTAAGTTTTTATAAGAGATTGACTAAGTGGATATTGGACAATACTAAGGAGGTTTAGGGACAGAGCAACCAGAGGACATGGTAGTAAGTAAGAAAATTATAAATAAGTATGTAAATAAATACTTTTATATTAAAAGAGTGGTGGAGGAATGGAACAGATTGACTGAGGACATGGTTAATGCAGTCAATATGCATAGATTCAAGAGGTTGTGTGATAGTACAGAGCGTTCAAGAGATGGGACCCCACGAGATTAAAACTCCCTCCCTGTGGAGTGCAAATGGGTACTTACAAATTGGGAAGTACACACCTCCCTCCCTCAATACCTCCCTACTATGATACCTCTCTACACACCATCCTCCATGAGTATATCCCTACATAACTTCCTCCCTGAGTAATTTTGCCGCTGGCGTATTCCTCCCCTCCCCCCACTATCCTTCCCTGAGTACCTCTCCATACATATCTCTTTCTAAGTACCCATATATACCTCCACATACCTTCCTCCCAGAGTACCATCTCATACACCCTGTCCATTTGAGTAATAGATCGATGTTGTATACAGTATCTCATATGCTCCTTATTGTAACACTTTGCTTAAAAATCGTTTTTTATCCCTCTTGGTCCGTTTTTCATAGGATTGACTGTCTAATGATATATGGAGATACATACACGTCCACACACGCACATATACATACCTATACATCTCAACGTATACATATATGCACATGTACATAATTCATACGTGCTGCCCTTATTCATTCCCGTCGCCACCCCGCCACACATGAAATGACAACCCCCTCCCCCCGCATGTGCGCGAGGTAGCACTAGGAAAAGACAACAAAGCCACATTCGTTCACACTCAGTCTCTAGCTGTCATGCATAATGCACCGAAACCGCAGCTCCCTTTTCACATCCAGGCCCCACAAAACTTTCCATGGTTTACGCCAGACGCTTCACATGCCCTGTTTAATCCATTGACAGCACGTCGACCCCGGTATACCACATCGTTCCAATTCACTCTATTCCTTGCGCTCCTTTCACCCTCCTGCTTGTTCAGGCCCCGATCACTCAAAATCTTTTTCACTCAATCTTTCCACCTCCAATTTGGTCTCTCGTTCCCTCCACCTCTGACACATATATCCTCTTTGTCAATCTTTCCTCACTCATTCTCTCTGTATGTCAAAACCATTTCAAAACACCCTCTTCTGTTCTGTCAACCACACTCTTTTTATTACAACTCATCTCTCTTACCCTTTCATTACTTACTCGATCAAACCACCACACCCCACATATTGTCCTCAGACATCTCATTTCCAACACATCCACCCTCCTCCGCACAACTCTATCTATAGCCCACGCCTCGCAACCATATAACTTGTCGGAACCACTATTCCTTCATACATACCCATTTTTGCTTTCCGAGATAACGTTCTCGCTTTCCACACGTTTTTCAACGCTCCCAGAATTTTCGCACCCTCCCCCACCCTATGACTCACTTCCGCTTCCATGGTTCCATCCGCTGCCAAATCCACTCCCAGATATCTAAAACACTTCACTTCCTCCAGTTTCTCTCTATTCAAACGTACCTCCCAGCTGATTTGTACCTAATAACCTTGCTCTTATTCACATTTACTCTCAGCTTTCTTCTTTCACAGTCAGTTGTTATTCGCTGATGGTACAGCACTGGTGGCTGATTCGGGTGAGAAACTGCTGAGGTTGGTGATTGAGTTTGGTAAAGTGTGTGAAAGAAGAAAGCTGAGAGTAAATGTGAATAAGAGCAAGGTTATTAGGTTCAGTAGGGGTGGGGGACAAGATAATTGGGAGGTAAATTTGAATGGAGAGAAAACTGGAGGATGCGAAGTCTTTTAGTTATCTAGGAGTGGATTTAGCAGCGGATGGAACCATGGAAGCAGAAGTGAGTCACAGGGTGGGGGAAGGGCGAAGGTTCTGGGAGCGTTGAGGAATGTGTGGAAGGCGAGAACGTTATCTCGGACAGCAAAAATGGGTATGTTTGAAGGAATAGTGGTTCAGTGGTTCCACCAATGATATACGGTTGCGAGACATTGGCTAAAGATAGGGTTGTGCGGAGGAGGGTGGATGTGTTGGAAATGAAATGCTTGAGGACAATATGTATTGTGAGGTGGTTTGATCGAGTAAGTAATGAAAGGATAAGAGAGATTTGCGGTAACAAAAAGAGTGTGGTTAAGAGAGCAGGGTGTATTGAAATGGTTTGGTTACATGGAGAGAATGAGTGAGGAAAGATTGACAGAGAGGATATATGTGTCAGAGGTGGAGGGAACGAGGAGAAGTGGGAGACCAAATTTGATGGGGAAGAATGGAGTGAAAAAGATTTTAAGCGATCGGGGCCTGAACATACAAGAGGATGAAAGGCGTCCAAGGAATAGAGTGAATTAGAACGATGTGGTATACCGGGTCGACGTGCTGTCAATGGATTGAACCAGGGCATATGAAGCGTCTGGGGTAAAGCATGGAAAGTTTTGTGGGGCCTGGACGTGGAAAGGGAGCTGTGGTTTCGGTGCATTACACATGACAACTAGAGACTGAGTGTGAATGAATGTGGCCTTTGTTTTCTTTTCCTAGCTCGCGCGCGTGTGGGGAAGGGTCCTCTTCTTTTTTTTCATGTGTGGCGAGGTGGCTACCGGAATGGATGAAGGCAGCAAGTATGAATATGTACATGTGTATATATGTATAGGTCTGTGTATGTATATGTATGTATACATTGAAATATATAGTTATGTATATGTGCCTGTGTGCATGTTCATGTATATATACATGTGGGTGGATTGGACCATTCTTTCGTCCGTTTCCTTGCGCTACCTCGCTAACGCGGGAGACAGCGACAAAGTATAAGAAATATAAAAAGATATTAATAATATATATATATATATATATATATATATATATATATATATATATATATATATATATATATATATATATATATATATGTGTGTGTGTGTGTGTGTGTGTGTGTGTGTGTCGTTAGATAGATAGATAGATAGATAGATAGGTAGAGATATAGAAACACACACAAGTATATGTATATATCATTGGTACTCATACCACAAACAGTGCATATTTTACATACTTTTATAATGGGAGTTTCAGCTCTGATGGCTGAGTGTTGTTGTGACATTGTTAATCATACTTCCTTGCTTAGTATAATTAGGTTTAATTGCCGCATCCCCTCAGTGACTGCGCCAGGGGACGGCTGGACCTTGTTCACTGCCCGCAGTAACCGCACTCATTACCAGCTGAAATGTAAATTGATGCTTAAACTTTACATTACTCTGAATTTTACGGGAAAGTTTGTTCATCGGGCGAAACAAGCTCAGTGGAATAGTAAATGAATATTCCCCCAGTACACACAACAGCAATTTGGAGTCTGTCCCCGTCCGACGTGCCACACAGTGCTTGTTGTACCCTTGATGAATGATAATCTGTGACCTGCAGAGCATGGGCATCAGCCTCGTACACCTGCCTCCCCTCGACCACATAGACAGTGGGGTGGGGGGACCACACCAACTGTCAGGAGCTGGGGTGTGAGTCAGGAGAGAGGGCAGTGGAAGGGGTCGGGGGTTAGGAATGGGAGGTCCGTGCAAGGGATGGGGTGAGGTGGGGTTCAGGTGTTAGGGAGGAAAACCGTGCTGGGATGGGAGTCGGAGCAGGAGATGGCAGTGCATTGGATAGGGAGTCGGGGGATGGATGGTCCTACTGGAGGTCACTGGGAGTCGAGGGAAGGGAGGACCGGGCTTGGTGGTCCCACGTATTTCCGAGGACTAGTGTCGCCCCTTTCATCCCGGACTTAAATCTGTAACTATTATGTTATTTGTTTAGATTTGAGGATACCGTTTTTTAGAAGCTGCAAAGACTACCTCAAGGTATCGTCAAGCCCAACTAAACATCCCCTCAGGTGTACAGGGTTTCCCTCTTATTTCTTCATTCAAATCCTTTTGTTACCATTACCCGTCGCTATGGGCCCATTATACGCCCACAAAATCTTAATTCTGTTACCCAACTCCTACAGTCGTGGGAGCCAGACATACTCTCACATATAGAGAATCCTAATTATATATATATATATATATATATATATATATATATATATATATATATATATATATATATATATATATATATATATAGGTATTATATTGGACTTGTCAATAGAGAAGATGTGGTGAAAGCCTTATGCAAGATGTAACGTGGCAAGGCGGCTGGAATGGATAGTATTGCTGTTGAATTTATCAAGAAAGGTGGTGACTGTGCTGTTGAAGAGTTAGTTAGGATTTTTGATGTATTGATAGATGATGGTTATGTGCCTGAGGATTGGCAAAATGCATGTATAGTGCCATTGTTTAAAGGAAAAGGGGACAAAGGTGAGTGTTCAAACTACTGAGGCATAAGTTTGTTGAGTATTCCTGGTAAGTTGTATGGAAGGTGTAGGGACTGAGATGGTGAAGGCATGTACACAGCATCAGATTGGGGAAGACCATTGTGGCTTCAGAAGTGATTGAGGAGATGTGGATTAGCAGTTTCCTTTAAAGAATGTGTATGAGAAATACTTTGAGAAATGGATGGATATGTATGTTGCATTTATGGATGTGGAGAAAGGACATGATAGGGTTGATAGAGGTGCCTTGTCGAAGGGCTTAAGAATATGCGATGTGTGAGGAACGCTGCCAAAAACAGAAAGTTTTTATCAAGGGTGTAAAGCACGTGTACGAGTAGGAAGAGATGAGAGTGAATGGCTCCAAGTGAAAGCTGGTCTGTGGAAGGGGTGTGTGATATAGCCATAGTTGTTTGATTGTTTATGAATGGGATAGTGAGGCAGGTAAATGCTAGCGTCTTGGAGAGAGGGGCGAATATGCATTCTGTAAGGAAGAAGAGGGCCTAGGAAGTGAGTCACTTGTTGTTAGCTAATGATACAGCACTGAGGCTGATTCGACTGAGAAAGTGCAGAAGTTGTTGACTGAAATTGGAACAATGTGTAAAAGGAGGAAAGTGAGAGTAAGCGTTAATAAACGCAAGGTTTTTAGGTTTAGCTAGGTTGAGGGATAGGTTAGCTGGGGTGTGAGTTTCAACGGAGAAAATTTTGAGAAAATAAAGAGTTTTAGATATCTGGGAGTGGACGTGACAGCGAATGGGACCATGGAAGCGGAAGCAAGTTGTAGGGTAGGTATCGGGGGCGAAGGTTCTGGGAACGCTGAATAATATTTGAAAAGAGAGATAGTAACCTCAGAGGGCAAAAATGGATATGTTTGAAGTATAGTAGTTCTAACAATGTTATGTGGATGCAAGGCATGGAATATAGGTAGGGTTTTGCGGAGAAGGGTGGATGTGTTGAAAATGAAATGTTTGAGGACGATATGTGGTGTGAGGTGGTTTGACTGAGTAATTAATGAAAGGTTAAGGGAGATGTATGGAAATAAAAAGAGCATGGTTGAAAGAGCAGAAGAGGGGGTGTTGAAATGGTTGTGACATACAGAACGAATGAGTGAGGAAAGATTGACAAAGAGGATATATGTGTCGGAGGTGGAGGGAACGAGAAATGGGATACCAGTTTGGAGATGGAAGGATGAATGGAGTGAAAAAGATTTTGAGCGATTAGGGCCTGAACATCCAGGAGGGTGAAAGGCGTGCAAGGAATAGAGTGAATCGGAACGATGTGGTATACTGGGGTGGACGTGCTGTCTACGGATTGAACCAGTGCATGTGAAGCGTCTGGGGTAAAGCATGAAAAATTGTGTAGGGCCTAGATGTGGAAAGGGAGCTGTGGTTTCGGTGCATTATACATGACAGCGAGAGACTGAGTGTGAACGAATGTGGCCTTTATTGTCTTTTCCTAGCGCTACCTCGCGCACATGCGGGGGAGGGGGTTGTCATTTCATGTGTGGCGGGGTGGCGACGGGAATGAATAAAGGTAGCAAGTATGAATTATGTACATATGTATATATGTATATGTCTGTGTATGTATATATATGAATACGTTGAAATGTATAGGTATGTATATGTGCGTGTGTGGACTTGTATGTATGTACATGTGTATGTGGGTGGGTTGGGCCATTCTTCGTCTGTTTCTTTGCGCCACCTCACTAACGCGGGAGACAGCGACAAAGTAAAAAAAGAAATAGTGATAATATATATATATATATATATATATATATATATATATATATATATATATATATATATATATATATATATATATATGTATATATATATATATATATATATATATATATATATATATATATATATATATATATATATATAGATAGATAGATAGATAGATAGATAGATAGATAGATAGATAGATAGATAGATATGTGTTCAGAAAATGATGAACGCGTGTACTTCGCTGTCGACTATATTATCACATGTTACAATAAATACAGTAGATAGAGGGAAGTATTGATAACATATTGGAATAAACACAGGACTAGATTTGAGTCGACAAATATTGTTTCCAACAAATTAGTCTCCCTGAGTATGGGGATCAGGATATAGATTGTAAACACACTGGTGAAGATCAGGTATTTACCAGTATTTTTGCAGTCTGTATCCTGATGTACATATTCAGAGAAATTAATCTCTTGTGATAATCATATATATATATATATATATATATATATATATATATATATATATATATATATATATATATATATATATATATATATATATATATATATTGGAAAGGATCACAATTTTACGCGTGATCAAGATATTCCTATGAGTCCAGGGGGAAAATGAAACACGATAAGTTCCCAAGTGCACTTTCGTGTAATAATCACATAATCAGGAGAGACACAAGAGAGAAATATAAGTCAGGTGATATACATCAAAGAGACGAAGATAGGACGCCATTTGGTAAACATGCGATTGTTGTGTTTCATTTTCCCTGTGGACTCGTAGGAATATATATATATATATATATATATATATATATATATATATATATATATATATATATATATATATATATATATATATATATGTGTGTGTGTGTGTGTGTGTGTGTGTGTGTGTGTGTGTGTGTGTGTGTGTGTGTGTTTTACCTGACTCTGCCTGCATGAGGTTACACTGCAAGTGAAAAGTCACCTTTGACGTGGTTCTGTTACCGGAAGTACAAACTTCTGAGGGATCTTCTTACTCCAAAATGAGTTCAGATTTGCTTGCTACTGGAAATAGCACAGTGCGATCTCTGGAAAGAGGCCTTAAGGTAATTGCAAGTTAGTGTGTATATATATATATATATATATATATATATATATATATATATATATATATATATATATATATATATATATATATATATCACCCAAACTTGATATATATCGGTGTTTCTCGTAAGGCTTCAGAAATCCTCAAAGACCCTCCAGCAGCCATTCACAATCACTTCTCCACCATTACTCCAGCAGTTTAACAAGAAGTTTTACAAGTATTTTTAGATCTCCGACACTCCAGACCTTCTCCAACCCATCTCCAACCGTCGGAAACACTTCAGTTCTCAGCAAAGAAATAATTCCCCTTCTTAGTAAGGATATTACCTTTCCCTGTTGAGATTCTTTTAATAGATATTTCTAAAAAGACTGGGTAAAAAAAATGATAATCTTTTATACTTCGTTCATCGCAGTATAATTCTTAATTCATAATACTTGCGTCATTTTCCTTTTTATAAAAAGCATTAATTATTGTTCTCTGAGGTACCTGGGAGGCCATTAGCGACGCCCAATGAAAGAACAGCGCCTCTGCTCTGAATAATTATCTTTCTAAGTGGGATAATTCTTTTGCTCTTATCGACGGGGACCTGAGTGGCTTAGCTTCTTACTCTAAGTCTATGGTAGGAATATGGAGAGTGCATCTATATACCATGTGTTTGTGTGTGTGTGTGTGTGTGTGTGTGTGTGTGTGTGTGTGTGTGTGTGTGTTATTGCCTCTGTGGAATTACTTTTTTTTGTACATGTATGGGGAGGGAGTTCTGCAAT
This sequence comes from Panulirus ornatus, assembly GCF_036320965.1. Taxonomy (NCBI): domain Eukaryota; kingdom Metazoa; phylum Arthropoda; class Malacostraca; order Decapoda; family Palinuridae; genus Panulirus; species Panulirus ornatus. The sequence goes on along the minus strand of NC_092225.1, from coordinate 62,292,367 downwards.
CTTGCAGTCCCATCTCTTGTACCTTCTTTACTGCCAGACAACTTTTGAGAATTTTGTTTGCTTTCGGCATCACCATTTCCTCGTCGTGTCTCTTCCGTGCATACGTCACTTTTATACTGTGAAACTACTTCATTATATAATCTGTCAACAGGATACTTGCTTTATATCAAGTTACATCTTACGAAGGATTGCTCATTTTCTGTGCCAACAAAATTGGTTTAAAAGTATATTAATATCAGGTCACTTCTCACTCTTCTTTCTTGTATGGTCGACAAATTTAAGGCATTTAGCATTTCCCTGTAACGTGGCTATTTTGATGCTACTGCCACTTTTGTTGCTCTTCTCTGGACCTTTACTGTTAGCTCCTCTTGCTTATTTAGGCGTGATGACCAAATTTAAGAAGCAAATTGTAGTTTTAACCTTTTGTGGGATGTGAATAGCTTGCTAAATGTATCATTATCCATGGTCTTGAATACAGCTCAGATATCTGCCAGCAGACAGTTGGTCTCCTTAACTGTTTTCCTGAAAGAGGAAACAGAAGGAGTCAAGCAGGAAGTGCTCATCCTCCTGGAAGGCTCAGGCTGGGGTGTCGGAATATGTGTGGCTTTAACTAAGATGAGAAGAGAGACAGAGTAGAGATAGATAATGTATTAGAGGAAAGATGTTTTGGCTCTGAGTAAAACAAAGCTCAAGGGTAAAGGTAAAGAATTGTTTGGAAACGCCTTGGGAGTAAAGTCGAGGTGTTGAGAGGACAAGAATTAAGGAAGGAGTAGCATTGCTTCTGAAGCAGGAGTTGTGGAAGTTTGTGACAGAGTGTAAGGAAATAAATTCTAGATTGATATGGATAAATCTGAAAGTAGATGGCATGAGATGGGTGATCGTTAGTACTTATGCACCTGGACATGAGAAGAAAGATCATATGAGAGGCAAGTGTTTGGGGATCATCTGAGTGAATGTGTCAGCAGTTTTGATGTAAGAGACAGGGTATTAGTGATGGGTGATTCAAATGCGATGGTAAGTATTATGGCGGTAGAGGGTATGATTATGGTGCATGGGATGTTCAGTGTTATGAATGGAAATGGTGAACAACTTCTGGAGTTGTGTGCTGAGAAAGCACTGGTGATTGGCAATAACTTGTTTAAAAGTGGGATTTACAACAAGTATACTTATGTGAGTTGGAGAAATGGTCAGTGGGCGTTATTAGATTACATATGGATTGAAAGACGTGGAAAAGAAAGACTCTTGGATGTAACTGTGCTGAAAGGGGCAGCTATTTTGCAGAGGAGAGAGTGAAGATTTGTAGTGGTTTTCGAAAAAGAGGAAACAATGTCCGGGAGAAGAGAATGGTGAGAGTAAGTGAGCACAGATAGGAGACTTGTCCAAAGAAATACCAGGAGAGATATAGTGTAGAATAGCAAAAGGTGAGAGCAAATGAAGCGAGAGGAATGGGTGATGAATGAATGTATTTAGGGAAGCAGTGATGGCATGTACCCGATGCATGTGGCATGCGAAAGGTTGGAGGTGGCAGGTTATAAAGGGTAGTGAATGGTGGGATGAAGAAGTAAAGTTGCTAATGAGAGAGAAAAGAGATGCGTGTAGGCGATACTTACAAGGAAGAAGTGCAAATGCTTGGGGGATGTATAAGAGAAAGCGGCAAAGGAAGGTGTAGGGGTTGAAAAACTGAGCAGATGAGAGTTGGATGAGCGAGTATCAGTAAACTTTAGGGAGAATATAAAGATTTTCTGAAAGAAGGTAAATGTTATGCGAAAAACAGAACAGATTAATACATCGGTGAACGGGGCAAAAGGGGACGTGATAGCAGGTAGTGATGAAGTGAGGAGAATGTGGAGTGAATACTTTGAAAGACTGTGAAACATTTCATGATAGAGTGGCAGATGTAGGGTGTTTAGGTCGAGGTCGTGTGTGAAATGAGAGAGTCAGGGAAAGTGGTTTGGTGAAGAGTGAAGAAGTGATGATAGCCTTACGTAAGATGAAATGTAGCAAGGCGTCTTGAGTGGCTGGTATAGGAGTTGATTGATTGGGAAGGATCTTCAACGTCCGTGTGAATCATGGTGAAGTCCTGAGGATTGGTGGAATGCATATATAGTGCCGCTCTACAAAGGCAAAGGGAATAATGGTGAGTGCTCAAACTACAGAGGAATAAGTTTGTTGAGTATACCTGATAAGTGGTATGGAAGGGTACTGCTTGAAAAGATGAATGCATATATAGAGCATCAGACTGGGAAGGAGCAGTGAGGTTTCCGAAGTACTAGAGGATGTATGGATCAGGTTTTTGCTTTAAAGAATGTGTGTGAGAAATACTTGAAGAAACAAGTGGATTTGTATGTGGCATTTATGAATCTGGAGAGGCGTATGATGAGGTTGACAGAGATGTTTTGTGAAAGGTCTGAAGAATGTACGGTGTGGGAGGAAAGCTTTTAGAAGCAGTGATAATCATTTACAACGGTGTAAGGTTTCTGTGCTAATAGGAAGAGAGAAGAGTGAATGGTTCCAAGTGACGGCTGGTCTGCGGTAGGGATGTGTGATGTCACCATGTTTGTTTGATTTGTTTATGGATGGGGTGGTAAGGGAAGTAAATTTGAGCCTTAGAAAGATGGGCGAGAATGCAGTCTGTGGGAGAATGAGAGAGCTTCGGAAGTGAGTCACTTGTTGTTTACTGATGATACAGCACTGGAATAGGATTCGAGTGGGAAACTGAAGAAATTGGTGAATGAGTTTGTAGGTGTATGAAAGGAGAAAGTTTAGAAAGAATGTAGATAAAAGCAAGGTTATTAGGTTCAGCAAGGTTGAGGGACAAGTTAGCTGGAATGTGAGTTTGATTAGAGACAAATTGGAGATAGTGGAGTGTTTTAGGTATATGAGAGAGGACTTGGCAGCGATTGGAACCATTGAGGTGGAAATGAGTCATAGGGTGGGGGAGGGGGCGATAAAGAACGTGTGGAAAGAGAGAACGTTATCTCGGAGAGCAGAAATGGTTATGTTTGAAGGTTGCGAGGCATTGGCTATAGATAGATAGGGTTGTACGGAGGAGGGTGGATGGGTTGGAAATGAAATGTTTGGGGACATTATGTGGTGTGAGGTGGTTTGATCAAGGGATGAAAAGTTAAGAGAAAGATTTGGTAATGAAAAGAATGTGGTTGAGAGAGCTGAAAATAGTATGCTGAAATGGTTTGGACATATGGAGAGAATGAGTGAGGAAAGGTTGACAAAGAGGATATATCTGTCAGAAGTGGAGAGAACACGGAGAACAGGGAGACCATATTGGAAGTGGAAGGGTGGTATGAAAAAGTTTTAGGTGCGATCGGGAGCTGAACATGCAGGAGGGTGAAAGGTGTGCACGGAATAGATTGGAACAATGTGATATACTGGGGTCGACGTGTCGTCAATGGACTGAACTGGGGGCATGTGAAACGTCCGTGGTCAACCATGGAAAGGTCTCTAGGGCCTGGATGTGGGTAGGGAGCTGTAGTTTTGGTGCTTTACACATGACAGCTGGAGACTGAATGTGAGCGGATGTGGCCTTTCTTAGTCTGTTTCCTGGCGCTACCTTGTTGATGCAGGGGAGGCGATCGTGCACACGCCTTACACCCTTGACAAAAACTTCTCACTGGTTCTACTTTCTCTCTCATATGATACGATATGAGTATGTATGTGGTTGCTAACATGTGCGTGTTACAATCCCATTTCTTTTCCCCGACTATTTTGGTAAATATTTAAGAAGAGGGAGCTGGGAGTAGCAATAACACGAGAGAATGCGACACAGCCTACGGTATCTGCGCACCATCTTTCATCGTCCGGCCTTACTGTAGTAGGCCAACGATAGCATTTACCGGCGACGCCCTAGCTTGTGGACAAGGACGAGTCGCTGGCTATCACGCCACCTGTCAATAATCCTTTTGGTGAAACATCGCGCAGTGAGGCATTCATTATTCGATGACACACATTAGTACGGGACAGTGGTCATTCCCTGACACGCCACGCTCTGGGACAACGGTCATTCATCAACACGCCACACTCCATTGGTCTTTCAGTAAAACATTGATGAAGGCAATAAGGAAATATAGTCAGCTTGATCCCAGATTAATTTCACCTTAGGATCACACCTCTCTGATCGCGACTAATTTATTGAGCTTGAAAGTATATGGGAAGGTTTGGTAGAATGGGTTTGTAATTTATATATATATATATATATATATATATATATATATATATATATATATATATATATATATATATATATATATATTTCATCTATTTGCCATTTCCCGCGTTAGCGAGGTAGCATTAAGAACAGAGAACTGGGCCTTAGAGGGAATATCCTCACCTGAGCCCCTTCTCTGTTCTTTCTTTTGGAAAATTAAAAAAAAAAAAAAAAGAAAAAAAAAAGAGAGGGGAGGATTTCCAGCCACCCGCTCCCTCCCCTTTTAGTCGCCTTCTACGACACGCAGGGAATACGTGGGAAGTATTCTTTCTCCCCTATCCCCAGGGATATATATATATATATATATATATATATATATATATATATATATATATATATATATATATATATATACATATATATATATTATATATATATATCTTTTTGGAGGGGGCGCCCGGGAATGAACCGGGGACCTCTCGATATATATATATATATATATTATATATATATATATATATATATATATATATATATATATATATATATATATATATATATATATGTGTGTGTGTGTGTGTGTGTGTGTGTGTGTGTGTGTTTCGTACTTGATTACACTTTCCCGCTTTAGGGGGGTAGCGCCAGAAAACAGACGAAGAAATGCCACATCCGCTCACCCTCAGTTTCTAGCTGTCATGAGTAATGCATCGAAACCAAAGCTCCCTATTCACAACCAGGCCCCACAGACCTTTCCATGGTTTACCCTAAAACATCGTTCCAGTTCACTCTATCCCTAGCACGTCTTTCACCCTCCTTCATGTTCAGGTCCCGATCGCTCAAAATCTTTTTCACTCCATCCTTCCACCTTCAATTTGATCTCCCGCTCCCCCTTGTTCCCTCCACCTCTGACACACATATCCTCTTTGTCAACCTTTCCTCATTCATTCTCTCCATGTCAACCATTTCAGTACACCCTCTTCAACTCTCAACCACACTCTTTTTATTACCACACATCTCTCTTACCCTTTCATCACTTAGTCGATCTAACCACCTCACACCGCATATTGTCCTCAAACACTCCATTTCCAACACACCCACCCTCCTTCACACAGTTTTATCTATTGCCCGTGCCTTGCCCATAATATTATTGGGACAATCACACCTCCAAGCATACCTATTTGATGCCCTTCAGACAACGTTCTCTCTTTGCACACAGTACGCAGCACTTCCAGAACTTTGCCTCCTCACCCACATTATGACTCACATTTGCTTCCAGGGTCCAGTTTGCTGCCAATCTACACTCTCAGGTATCTAAAACACTTCACTATCTCCAAGTACTTTTCCATTTACACTCACCTCTCAAATAAACTGTCCCTCAATTTCCTCAACCCTGCTAAACTTAATAATTTTGTTTTTACTCACATATATTCTTTTGTTGTCTTTTCCTAGCGCTACCTCGCACACATGAGGGGGGAGGGGGATGGTATTCCATGTGTGGCGAGGTGGCGATGGGAATGAATAAAGGCAGACAGTGTGAATTGTGTGCATGGGTATATATGTATGTGTCTGTGTGTGTATATATATGTGTACATTGAGATGTATAGGTATGTATATTTGCGTGTGTGGACGTGTATGTATATACATGTGTATGGGGGTGGGTTAGGGACATTTCTTTCGTCTGTTTCCTTGCGCTACCTCGCAAACGCGGGAGACAGCGACAAAGCAAAATAAATAAATAAATAATATTCTCAACTGTCTCCTTTCACACACTCTTCCAAACTCTGTCACCAAATGCAGCAATCTCTCACTCGGATCCGCCACAAGTGCTGTGTCATCAGCAAGCAACAACTGACTCACTTCCGAGACCCTCTCATCTTCCACTGACTGCATACTCGCCCTCCTCTCCAAGACTCTTGCATTTCCTTCCCTCACCAGCCCATCTGACGCAGACCGACCTTCACTTGGAACCATTAACTCTCCTCTCTTTCACCTCGTGCACATGCCTTACACCCTTGATAAAAACCTCTCTGCTTCTAGAGGATTTCTTCCCATATTGTATATTCCTAAGACCTTCCACAGGGCATGTTTATCCACCCTATCATATGCTTTCACCATATCCATAAATACCTCATACAAATTTATCTGTTTCTGTAAGTATTTCTCAAACACCTGAATCACACATCCTCTACCACTTTTGAAACCATACTGCCCTTCCCAATCTGATGCTCTGTGCATGCCTTCACCCCTCCCAGTCACTAATCTCCCATACAACCTTACAGGTGTACTGAACAAACTTATACCTCTGTAGTTGAACACTCCCCTTTATCCTCCTTGCCTTTATACAGCGGCACTAAACATTCATTCCGTCAGTCCTCAGGCACCTCACCATGATCCACACATATACTGAAAATCCCCACCGACCTATCAACAACACAGTCAACCCCTTTCTTGATCGATTTAAGTAAAGTACCATCCATTTCAGCCGCCTTAACACATTTCATCCTACATAAGGTTTTCGCTACCTCTTCTATCTTCACCAAACCAATCTTTCATGACTTTTTGCACATAACCCTGACCAAAACACTTGACATCTCCCACTATGTCATCAAACATATTCACCAGTCCTTCAAAATGCTCACTCCATCTCCTCACTTCATCACGACCTGTTATCACTTCCCGTTTTGCCCCCTTCATCGATGATCCTATTTTTTCTCTTGTTTTACTTATGATATCAACATCTTTCCAGAACATCTTATTCTACCTAAATTTTACGAAGAGTAGCTCACCCAACGCTCATTTGCCCGCTTTTCGTTCGCTGCACCCTCCTCTTGACCTCCTGCCGCTTTTTTTAATACTTTCCCAAATTCTTTGCACTCCTTCTGTGTAAGTATCTGCCCAAACGCTTCTCTTTTCTCTCTCTTTGACTAGCAACTTTACTTCCTTATCCCACCGTTCACTCCCCTTTCTAATCTGCCCACCTCCCACCTTTCGCACGCCACATGCATCTCTCGCACATGCCAGTACTGCTTCTTTGAATACGTTCTATTCCTCACATACTCCCCTTGCTTTAATTTCTCTCACCCTTTGTGATTCTGTGCTAAGTCTCTCCTAATTTTTTCTTCACTTGCCCTTTTCCAAGTTCACTTGCTCTCACCACTCTCTTCTCACCGACAGTATTTCCTCTTTTTCGTGATCTGCAAATTTGTATCCTCTCCTCTACAAGATAATGGTTATATGTCTCACCAGCTGCCCTTCTGGGCACATTTACATCAAAAAGTCTCTCTTTTACACGCCTGTCAATTGATATGTAATATGGTAATGCCCGCTAACCTTCGCTCATATTCACATACGTATACTTGTGTATATCCTTTTTTCTTAAACCATGTATTCCCAATCACTAGTCCTTGTTTATCACACAGCTCCACAAGCGTTTCACCATATCCTTCATAATACCGAATACCCCAAGCCCCCCAATTATATTTTCAATAGCCACTTCACTCACATTCGCATTGAAATCGCCCATCATTAACACTAGATCTCTTATATCAACACTGTTGACAGACCCATTCAGCTGCGCCCAAAACACCTGCCTCTCATGATCTTTCTTCTCATAGTCAGGTGCATAAGCACTAATGATCACCCATCTCTCGCATTTTATTTTCATTTTTACTCTTATTAATCTAGAATTTACTTCCTTGCACTATTTCACACACTTCCACAACTCCTGCTTCAGGAATAGTGCTTCTCCTTCCTTAGCTCATGTCCTTTCACCAGCCCCTGACTTAAAAACCTCTAAGACATATCCAAATAGTTCTTCCCCTTTACGTAAACTATGAGCTTTGTTTCCATCAAAACCAGAACATTAAGGTTTCTATCCTCAAACATGCTACATATCTTTCTTATCTTCTCATCTTTGTTACATCCACGCACATTAAGACATTCCAGCCTAAGCCTTCTAGGAGGAGGAGCACTCTCTGTTTGGCTCCTTTTGCTCCGTCTCTTAAAATTATATATATATATATATATATATATATATATATATATATATATATATATATATATATATATATATATATATATATGTGAATGTAGGTTTGCGGCAGGGGTGTGTGATGTCTCCATGGTTGTTTAATTTGTTTATGGATGGGGTTGTTAGGGAGGTAAATGCAAGAATTTTGGAAAGAGGGGCAAGTATGAAGTCTGTTGGGGATGAGAGAGCTTGGGAAGTGAGTCAGTTGTTGTTCGCTGATGATACAGCGCTGGTGGCTGATTCATGTGAGAAACTGCAGAAGCTGGTGACTGAGTTTGGTAAAGTGTGTGAAAGAAGAAAGTTAAGAGTAAATGTGAATAAGAGCAAGGTTATTAGGTACAGTAGGGTTGAGGGTCAAGTCAGTTGGGAGGTGAGTTTGAATGGAGAAAAACTGGAGGAAGTGAAGTGTTTTAGATATCTGGGAGTGGATCTGGCAGCGGATGGAACCATGGAAGCGGAAGTGGATCATAGGGTGGGGGAGGGGGCGAAAATCCTGGGGGCCTTGAAGAATGTGTGGAAGTCGAGAACATTATCTCGGAAAGCAAAAATGGGTATGTTTGAAGGAATAGTGGTTCCAACAATGTTGTATGGTTGCGAGGCGTGGGCTATGGATAGAGTTGTGCGCAGGAGGATGGATGTGCTGGAAATGAGATGTTTGAGGACAATGTGTGGTGTGAGGTGGTTTGATCGAGTGAGTAACGTAAGGGTAAGAGAGATGTGTGGAAATAAAAAGAGCGTGGTTGAGAGAGCAGAAGAGGGTGTTTTGAAGTGGTTTGGGCACATGGAGAGGATGAGTGAGGAAAGATTGACCAAGAGGATATATGTGTCGGAGGTGGAGGGAACAAGGAGAAGAGGGAGACCAAATTGGAGGTGGAAAGATGGAGTGAAAAAGATTTTGTGTGATCGGGGCCTGAACATGCAGGAGGGTGAAAGGAGGGCAAGGAATAGAGTGAATTGGATCGATGTGGTATACCGGGGTTGACGTGCTCTCAGTGGATTGAATCAGGGCATGTGAAGCGTCTGGGGTAAACCATGGAAAGCTGTGTAGGTATGTATATTTGCGTGTGTGGACGTATGTATATACATGTATATGGGGGTGGGTTGGGCCATTTCTTTCGTCTGTTTCCTTGCGCTACCTCGCAAACGCGGGAGACAGCGACAAAGTATAATAAATATAAATAAATATAAATATATATATATATATATATATATATATATATATATATATATATATATATATATATCATTGCATTTTGGAACCCTTTCATGAGCGTGCGAGAATAAAGCCGGAACAAGGGAAGTGCTCAGGATTTCAGGGAAGCATTTGGTCGTCCGCGCTAGCGTTTTTCGGGGAAGACCACTTTCCCTTGTAAAAGTTCGAGCGTCAGATGATGCTAATATTCGAAGAAGGTTTTATGATCGTCAGCCAATTTGTGCTCCACCTATCTAGTCGCTGGGAGTCGTTCGCAAGACCGTAAACACCGGAAACTTTGTCTGATGGCAGCCTGAAACCCGGTCATAACAGCTGCACCTTTCATTTGCGACAGATATAAAAGTTTGTGGCACGTGTGTTGAGGGAGGAGATAGGCTGGGCCTCAGAGCCAAGCTCAAGCATGTCGCGGTATGTGAGATCTGAAAGTAAAAGTTTGCCAATACAAAGGCATCATAAAAAAGCTATTTTGTCTTTATGAACATCGTCTCCCAATTTTTTTCCTTAGTGTACTTTTTACCAGTTCTTGACACATCCGAGAGCTTATCACCGATTTTTTTTACTCATATATTCATGATGGGCTTTAGGATGTGAGGCTAAATCTTGTAGAACACTGATAGGCATTTTGCACATGACAGATCTTATTATTTTTCTATTTTGTTAAGCAGTGAAAATCCCAGTGGGTGAGAGAGAGAGAGAGAGAGAGAGAGAGAGAGAGAGAGAGAGAGAGAGAGAGAGAGAGAGAGAGAGAGAGAGAGCACAGCAAGATCAGTCTTAGAATACTTCGATCTTGCCAGCCTCAGGAGACGGCGTTGCCTTTCGATCAGGGCTGAGTGGAGACATCCAGTGGCCCATACACTGATGGGCTGGATGGGAACGGATGGCTGTAGTTTGAGAGAAAGAAAATAGATGGGCAGAGGTCAGTGAAGTTAGGGGAGAGACGGGAGGAGTTGTATGCCAAGAGTAAGTTGTTGCTGAGTATCGATGCAGATGATTGCAACTTGTGGCGTGCAACGCTCTGGCAATGTATGGCTAGGTCTTGGAGTGTGTTAGTAACTACCTTCTTGTAACACAGCTCTTAACTCTTATATTTTGATGTTGTAGCAGAGTTTACGTTTGTCTAACTGAACAAAGAATGAGGTACGAAACAACAGGAATTTTTCTAGAGAATGAGGTACGAAAGAGCGAGAGTTTATCTCACATACCAACAAAAATATGCAAACAAATTCTAAGTCTTCCCCAAGAGAGACATTTTCCATCCGTAGGCTGTTGTGTCGTATACGTGGTTGTGGTCATGACTTCGCACCATCCTATCACTGACCAACACCTGTCAAGTTGCTTATCTGCTGTATAGGGAACGCATTATCTAAACTTTTATCACAGTTATCATTATACACATCTTTTCTTCTCTTGAAAATGTAAGAGAGGAATTTAATCTCTCGTTTGGTCAAAAGGTTTTGTAATTGAAACATTCGTTTCAAATTTCCTTTTCACAGTGGTATACAATGTCATCTAGACGAAACAGATTTCAGAATTCTGAGTAAGCGTATCATTTAAAGAAGGCTTGAGGTGACCTAACTCATCGTAACTCGATTCAAACATGGGTTGGTTTAGGGAAGTCGACCTCATGTGGGCTGTACGTGCGCACGTGCTATGAGCCGCCCCTAACTCACTCTAACTGCGTGGAGGCCAATGGAGCCTTTAACTGGAGGGAGAGAATGTGCAGGAACTTTGCTCATCCTGCGTTACATAGTGTCGGCCGAGTTGAGATGAATACTTCCGATATGTTCGGCTGCCAGAGACTGATGGGAGCGGTGCCGGTGGCGAGCACCTGCCTCCGTCAGCCTGGGCCGTGGCAGGTGAGCCTCGTCACACACATGCGTCACGGGCCAGCCCATGGACAGGTGTCATCAGTCTAACAGGTCCTGCAGCTATTACTCTTGTCGGTTCGCAGCCGCATCTGCCGGTCGGGTCTCGCTTCGGCTTATATACTGCAGGAACACAGTATATTAATTTGAGAGAGAACGGGTTAGGAAGAGGAAAAAAAGTATGTATCTCTAACCTGATAGGGTAAACTGCAAGAGTGAATGAAATTCTTCGTAATGTGAAGACTCCATAAATGGTAAAGGACACAAGTTGTGCAACAGATTTTTTCTCAAAATTCTTATTGCTCCGGGAACAGTGGGGTTAGAGGTTTGGTTTGGGGTAACCAAAGGGGTTCAAGATATGGACTGAAAACTGGGGCAGACACACACTCTTCCCTGCCTGTGATTATATTGTGAGTGCAAAGTCACGTGTGGTAAGGCTGTATCATGTGTTGAATGGATTTAGATAGAATAAAAGTGCGGAGGAGGGTGGATGTGTTGGAAATTAAATGTTTATAAACAATATGTGGTGCGACGAGGGTTGATGGAGTAAGAAATGATAGCGTGAGAGAGAGTTGTAGTGGCAGGAGGACTGAATAGATTTGAGAGTGCTGTAGAGAGTGTACAGCACTGGTATGGACATATGGAGAGGATGAGTGAGGAGAGGTTGACTAAGATTGTATACATGTCTAAAGTGGAAGCAATAAGAAAAAGGGGAGCTAATGAGGAAGTGGAAGGATGGCGTGAAAGACGTCTTAAGTGTTCGTGGCCTGAACATGCTGGAGTGTGTAAGGCATGAAAAGGATACAGTGAATTGAATCGATGTGGTAAACAGGGGACGACGTGCTCTCTATGGACTGAACCAGAGCGTATGAATAAGGCTGCCACGCAGAAAAGTCTATGGGGCCAAGATGTAGATAAAGGGCTCTGGCTTAGGTGTACTAGACATGACAGCTAGAGAGTGGATATGAGCGAATGGGGTCATATATATATATATATATATATATATATATATATATATATATATATATATATATATATATATATATTTATATATATATATATATATATATATATATATATATATATATATATATATATATATATATATATATATATATGTATATATATATATATATATGGATGGATGTGCTGGAAATGAGGTTTGAGGACAATGTGTGGTGTGAGGTGGTTTGATCGAGTAAGTAACGTAAGGGTAAGAGAGATGTGTGGAAATAAAAAGAGCGTGGTTGAGAGAGCAGAAGAGGGTGTTTTGAAATGGTTTGGGCACATGGAGAGAATGAGTGAGGAAAGATTGACCAAGAGGATATATGTGTCGGAGGTGGAAGGAACGAGGAGAAGTGGGAGACCAAATTGGAGGTGGAAAGATGGAGTGAAAAAGATTTTGTGTGATCGGGGCCTGAACATGCAGGAGGGTGAAAGGAGGGCAAGGAATAGAGTGAATTGGATCGATGTGGTATACCGGGGTTGACGTGCTGTCAGTGGATTGAATCAGGGCATGTGAAGCGTCTGGGGTAAACCATGGAAAGTTGTGTGGGGCCTGGATGTGGAAAGGGAGCTGTGGTTTCGGGCATTATTGCATGACAGCTAGAGACTGAGTTTGAACTAATGGGGCCTTTGTTTTCTTTTCCTAGTGCTACCTCGCACACATGAGGGGGAGGGGGATGGTATTCCATGTGTGGCGAGGTGGCGATGGGAATGAATAAAGGCAGACAGTATGAATTGTGTGCATGGGTATATATGTATGCGTCTGTGTGTGTATATATATGTGTATATTGAGATGTATAGGTATGTATATTTGCGTGTGTGGACGTGTATGTATATACATTGTGTATGGGGGTGGGTTGGGCCATTTCTTTCGTCTGTTTCCTTGCGCTACCTCGCAAACGCGGGAGACAGCGACAAAGCAAAATAGATATATATGTATATATATATATATATATATATATATATATATATATATATATATATATATATATATATATATAAAGGCCCAGTCCTCTGTTCTTGACGCTACCTCGCTAATGCGGGAAATGGCGAATAGTTTAAAAGAAAAAGAAATATATATATATATATATATATATATATATATATATATATATATATATATATATATATATATATATATATATATATGACGATCACGCAAGTCCGTGATAATCTTATAAAGGGATAATTCTACTTCAGTAGGAGTTCAGATAAGCTAAACTAAATTGAACTAAATTATTTGAACTACTACTGAACTGCGATTGTCCTTACATATATATAGTAGATAGAGAGATAGACAGATAGACAGGTAGATGGATGGATAGATAAACAGATAGATAGAAGGATAGATTGATAGACAGATAGATAGATTTTTGTAGTATGAAACAGCATCATGAGACAGACTTTCAAGTCAGCAAAGTTGCCAGAATCAACTGATCTACACGTATAGTACAGTAATACAGCGGATCTGGCAGACTTCCACTAAGAAGATTACAAAAATTCATATCCAGGTGACTACAAGAACAGAAGCTAGTGTACACAGTGTACAGTATGTATTTTTCCGCCTTACAGAACTGGAACTTAACAAGTCATAAAGAATGAATCTCTATCCCAGAAGCATGCTGGTACTAACCTGTTCTTAGCAGTTTTATTCCAGGCTGTTGATTTGTCTTACCACTTCGCCATCAGTCTCTGGCCATTTAAGCAGAATATTCAGCGTAATTTCAAACACCTCCAAAGATAATGGTTCTCGTGTTTTAGGCAGGCTGCCATTCATTCCTTCTCATAACCAAGCCATGAGCTTTTAAATGTCTCATGAGCGCTGCATATAGTTTGTCAATTTGTTCTTGGTTCACGTTGCGCTATTGGTCATTTTAGCTCACTCTGCTTGAACTTCGCCTCCAGTTATCAGAACTAAACACATATACATCCTAATCACTTCAGAGATCATCGTGAAAGGACCATTTCTAGATGTCACATTCAGCTATGTTACCCTTGTGTTAGATCTTCCCATCGTGCATGAATTTTACGAGATTCGGAACTGTGTACAAACGTTTATGTCAAGTCTTCCATTATTCTTCGACTACAGACCCAAGAAAAGTAGAGTTTTCCCAGTAACTTATTTTAGTTACACCCTCAGTCTTTAACCCTTACTGAACTGCTATAAGAACTGCGGAATGCCAAACGGGTTCCAGTATGTCTGTTTGCGGTCGTGGACTTGCTTGCCATTGCTGGAGAAGATGATATAGTGAGGTAATCTGTTCTGCCATGCTTGATATAGGGTGGTGAATATGATCTATGTTAGCACTCACATACCGCGACACGGTGCTCACCAGTTACACAGGTGTGGGGGTTTGAGTCGTGAAAGCGAACGCCACATTTGGTGGCTTCGTCGTGCAGGAGCGGAGGGCCTCACTCGAAGTCGATCTCAAGGGAAGGCTTGTGTGTGTGTGTGTGTGTGTGTGTGTGTGTGTGTGTGTGTGTATAGCAGTCTTCACTTTTATAGCTGATCTGCTACGTGTTCTTTCCATTCCGTGCTGGTAGATTGAGGACAATAGGTCTGTGCAAGTTCATGATTAAGTTCGAAAGTTTTAGTGCAAACAAGAGATTCGTAAGATCAACATAGATAATTTCAGTTTCTTGAATAGATTATTAAGACTATGAAACATGAGATTTTTATTTGATAGCTGAGACGGCATGGGTATCAAAATCCTCTGATCGTTTCTGTCTCATATACTCTCTCTCTCTCTCTCTCTCTCTCTCTCTCTCTCTCTCTCTCTCTCTCTCTCTCTCTCTCTCTCTCTCTCTCTCTCTCTCTCTCTCTCTCTCTCTCTCTCTCTCTCTCTCTCTCTCTCTCTCTCTCTCTCTCTCTCTCTCTCTCTCTCTCATGTATGTATGTCGATGGAAGTTTAGTCTTCCTGAATCCCATTCCAAAGCGTTCTGTTGGATCGGGTAATTCGTTGTCTAGTTTGATTGCTAGGAGACTGTTGGCAAGTGCACGACGTTCCTCTACCGGCAACGCGTTGCTGAAAAGTGCAAGAGGCACCATCGCAGCAGTCAGATATCAGAGACGTCGTTGAAAGGCGCGTATTGCACTCTTGGTGATCAGCGGGTTTACAGCCTCATACCGCAACAGGCGGTGGAACAGCCTTAGGTTGAGCCATGATGCATCCACAGAAGACTTGCAGGTCGTCCACCAAGAACTATGGCCAAGATGACGAAGTCCCTCACTTCTTACACTCGTTTTCTTGTGTTGTTTGTGCCGTTGAATTTGTCTCTCAATTACGCAGATTTTGACGAGAGATTCTAACTTTGACGTCCATCTAGCTTACTGGCGAAGCCGTTTGCCTGAAGGGGATTTCTTGGTCAATCACTTCTCCATCGAGGAGAACGGGCAATATGTGGAACGTTGGCACTAAACAGCCCTCTTACAGATTCACTGCCGCTTCACTAAATACAATCGCATCACATCGTGAAAGTAGCTCATCCCACATATGTGACAGTCATATGTGACCAGTGTCTGCCCTCACAGCGTGTACTGACCTCTCAGCTCTCCTTTGGGACAAAGTAAATGGCTAATAACGTCCGTAGAAGTAATTAAATGCATTTTTTTCCCCCCCGCACGTCCAGCAGCCAGGCCAGACCTATGAAAACCTTTAATTAAAGCATTTCAAGTGTATGTGTGTGCGGAGCACTGCCCTCTCTAATGAGACACAATTTGCTGAGAGATTACGGGGGTGAGGTAGGGATATTATATTATATTCGTACAGTTTTATGCCAGTCCTGTGTATTTTTCACGTATTTTACGAGACGTGACCCAAGTCCGCTCTATCCAACGAGCGAGTAACACTCAGATATGAATGATCTTATTCTCTGTTGCTAATGTATTCTTCACAGTACGTTTATTACGAATTATGATGCGAGAGCACGAAGGAAGCCCATCATTCGGTATATAGTTAAAGAGCATTTCAGGGTCGGTACGCAGCCGAACTGCCTCAAATATAAGCAGCCTCACTCGGCAGTATAGTTAATTCTTCCCTTACCTCAGGCAAATCGTTCCTTGACTTAAAGTTTCTCCCACTGCCGAGAGTGAATGATTAATGAAGGAATGAAGCCAGGTGAATACGTTTTTATAATCCATTCAAAAATAGAGACTGGAGGATGTTTATTCGACTTTACCACTGCACTGATTCGTAACTAACTTTCAATAAGTTAGTATATATATATATATATATATATATATATATATATATATATATATATATATATATATATATATATATATACACACACTAAGGCATTCTTTATGAGGCCATAGCAGTTTTCAAGTTGCACTCCAATTACGAGCAGAGAAATGATGAACTCCATTGGAAGATGAAATTCCTCGACGAGACTGCTGCTCATTTTGTCTGTTGACTGTTATATGATAACGCGAAGGTGACTTTTCACTCGCAGTGTAAACACATGTATTGGGACACCGGTGACACACACACACACACACATATATATATATATATATATATATATATATATATATATATATATATATATATATATGCGATTTTTTTTTGATTTTCCAAAAGAAGGAACAGAGAAGGGGGTCAGGTGAGGATATTCCCTCTAAGGCCCAGTCCTCTGTTCTTAACGCTACCTTGCTAATGCGGGAAATGGCGAATAGTCTGAAAATGAAAGAAGATATATATATATATATATATATATATATATATATATATATATATATATATATATATATATATATATATATATATATATATATATATATATATATACTTATATGATAGGGTTGATAGAGATGCACTGTGCAAGGTTTTAGGAGTATATGGTGTAGGAGGTAAGTTCCTAGAAGCAGTGAAAGGCTTTTACCAACGATGTAAGACATATGTGCGAGTAGGAAGAGAGAAAAGTGATTGTTTCCGTGCGAATGTCGGTTTGGGTTAGGGGTGCGTGATGTCTCCATGGTTGTTTAATTTGTCTATGGATGGGATGGTTAGAGAGGTGAATGCAAGAGTTTTGAAGAGAGGGTCAATTATGCAGTCTGTTGTGAATGAGAGGGCTTGGGAAGTGAGTCAGTTGTTGTTCGCTGATGATATAGTACTGGTGGCTGATTCGGGTGAGACGCTGCAGAAGTTGGTGACTAAGTTTGGTAAAGTGTGTGAAAGAAGAAAGTTGAGAGTAAATGTAAATAAATGCAAGGGTATTCGGTTCCGTAGGGTTAAAGGACGAGTTCATTGCGAGGTAAGTTTGAATGGAGAAGAGTGGAGGAAGTGAAGTGTTTTGGATATCTGGGAGTGGATTTAGCAGCGGATGGAACCATGGAAGCGGAAGTGAGTCACAGGGTGGGGGAGGGAGCGAAAGTTCTGGGAGTGTTGAATAATATGTGGAAGGCGACAACATTATCTCGTAAAGCAAAAATTGGTATGTTTGGAGGAATAGTGGTTCCAACAATGTTATATGGTTGTGAGGCATGGGCTATAGATAGAGTTGTGCGGAGGAGGGTGGATGTGTTGGAAATGAGATGTTTGAGGACAATATGTGGTGTGAGGTGGTTTGATCGAGTAAGTAATGAAAGGGTAAGAGAGATGTGTGGTAATTAAAAGAGTGTGGTTGAGAGAGCAGAAGAGGGTGTTTTGAAATGGTTTAGGCGCATTGAGAGAATGAGTGAGGAAAGATTGACCAAGAGGATATGTATGTCAGAGGTGGAGGGAACGAGGAGAAGTGGAAGACCAAATTGGAGGTGGAAGGATGGAGTGAAAAAGATTTTGAGCGATCGGGGCCTGTACATGCAGGAGGGTGAAAGGCGTACAAGGAATAGACTGAATTGGAACGATGTGGTATGTCGAGGTCGACGTGCTGTCAGGGGATTGAACTAGGGCATGTGAAACGTCTGGGGTAAACCATGGAAAGTTTTGTTGGGCCTGGATGTGGAAAGGGAGCCTTGGTTTCAGTGCATTATACATGACAGCTATAGACTGAGTGTGAACGAATGTGGCCTTTGTTGTCTTTTCCTAGCGCTACCTTGCGCGCATGCGGGGGAATGGGGTTGTCATTTCATGTGTGAAGGGGTGGCGATGGGAATGAATAAAGGCAGCAAGTATGAATCATGCACATGTGTATATTTGTATATATATATATATATATATATATATATATATATATATATATATATATATATATATATATATATATATATATATACGTTGAAATTCATAGGTATGTATATGTGCGTGTGTGGACGTGTATGTATATGCATGTGTATGTGGGTGGGTTGGGCCTCTCTTTCGTGTGTTTCCTTGCGCTACCTCGCTAACGCGGGAGACAGCGACAAAGTATATATATATATATATATATATATATATATATATATATATATATATATATATATATAGATAGATAGATAGATAGATAGATAGATAGATAGATAGATATTATTTCATTCATATACCTATTTGTCTAAAGACCTGAAACAAATGATTTCCGGTATATTTAGGCAGGGAGACCCACGAGTCATTTACTCACGAGCCCAGTTGAGACAAGCCAATATCATGAATGGTACGAGATGGGTATGGAGTTTGACTTTCATATAAATACAGCTTTCAGCAATCAGATTTATCCTGGAATCTTATTCAGTTTGAGAGAGAAGGCTGGTGAAATATTTTTTTCCTTTAAGTCGGAATCTGAGCTTCACTCATAGAGGTATGTGAGCCTTTATTATGTGGGGGTTGAAGTAAGCCAAATACAGTTATTTCTTAGCGTCACTGCCTGAGAGAAAGAGTGAAAAGAGGTTGCTTGATTCTGTTTAGTTTTTAGGAACCTAATGTCCAAAATGTCAACGTGGAGATGATGTGGAAATAGCTTATTGGTGTGAGGACTGGAGGTGTCTTGGTGTTGTCATACGTATCATAAGAGAGCTAAGGAAATACAGAGGCACCTGGGTGTTCTCAGAATACCCAGAGCTGGAGTAGTCCTAATGTATTGTGTTGGCAGGTGCCTGGTTAACCTCACTCTGCTACTGTAAGAATTAGAGTAACGAAGATGCATAGGGTAGTTCTTGTATGCTGAAGTAAGAGCTTTAGGGGTTGTGTAGCTGTGCCTGAATAGTCCAAATATGCCGCTGAGAAAGCTGTAGCTATAGAGAACGGGAGGTGCTTGGGTAGTCATGTTATGCTGTAGTGTGAGCTTGGAAGAGCTTAGGCATCCTCAACATGTTGCGGTGAGGGCTGGAGGAATGACAGTATCTTGGTAGTCTTCGTATACCGCTGTTAGAGTTGGGAAAATGGAAGTTGTCTGTCTAATTCCTATTCGTACTAGTCACTTGGGCTGGTACACCATCGCGATGTGCCTTCCATCATGGATGCCACACGCTGCAGAGGTTGTACTCGTTAAGAGCTATGCAGGGTGGATCAGGAGCTTCACACCTCAAGGACAAAAATAAAAGATATCTCATAAACCGCATCCACCTTTTGTGCCACATAAACCATGTTTAACGCTGTGCCTTTCTCTTGCAGGTGTACGTGGAAGTGGAAGACGTAAACGACCACATCCCCCAGACGGAGGAGCCGTCCTACCACGCCTACGTCGCCGAGAACTCGCCTCCTGACACCTCTGTCATCACCCTCAAGGCCTCGGACTGGGACCTCGCGCCCTCCAACCTCTCCTTCACTATCACCAAAGGAAACCAAGCGGCCCACTTCAAGATCAACACCCAGACAGGTAAGGCCTCACATGTCGTGGGTAATGAAAGGGAGCTTTGGCATGTCAATCATGCTGCAGTGGAGGGCCATCAGACTTAATGAGAAATAATAGAACGGTTTCTTAATCATCTTATATAATTCGTTTCCATGTATGTACATATAAAAAGATAGCATATATATATATATATATATATACGAACAAAGTGCATATGAACGCGCACCTACATAGAACATACGAACCTCTTAACATCCAGGATCGAACCCGGGACCCCTGTGCAACAGGCGGAAGCGCTACCGCTAGGCTATGATCGCCGCTAATAGGGAAATGACTATTCGAATACTATGTACTCGAATACTCTTCGTCTCATGTTGGTGAGCAACGGGGTCTACACACACACACACACACACACACACACACACATATATATATATATATATATATATATATATATATATATATATATATATATATATATATATATATATATATATGTATATATATATATATATATATATATATATATATATATATTTTTTTTTTTTTTTTTTTTTTTTTTTTTTTTTTTTATACTTTGTCGCTGTCTCCCGCGTTTGCGAGGTAGCGCAAGGAAACAGACGAAAGAAATGGCCCAACCCCCCCCCCCCATACACATGTACATACACACGTCCACACACGCAAATATACATACCTACACAGCTTTCCATGGTTTACCCCCGACGCTTCACATGCCTTGCTTCAATCCACTGACAGCACGTCAACCCCTGTATACCACATGACTCCAATTCACTCTATTTCTTGCCCTCCTTTCACCCTCCTGCATGTTCAGGCCCCGATCACACAAAATCTTTTTCACTCCATCTTTCCACCTCCAATTTGGTCTCCCTCTTCTCCTCGTTCCCTCCACCTCCGACACATATATCCTCTTGGTCAATCTCTCCTCACTCATTCTCTCCATGTGCCCAAACCATTTCAAAACACCCTCTTCTGCTCTCTCAACCACGCTCTTTTTATTTCCACACATCTCTCTTACCCTTACGTTACTTACTCGATCAAACCACCTCACACCACACATTGTCATATTTGAAAATGACCATTGGAATCCCGAACCACTTTCGGAATGTTGCTCTAAAGAAGCACCAGAAAGCGTAAGCAGTTGTCTGTACACTCTTACCAATTGTCTTGTTTGCCATCAATATCGGAAATTCAATTTTCATTCACCGGACAAAGCAACAGAAAATATTTGGCCCTAATATCTCAGCATTTCCATCGCCACTCCTACCTTCACCTGTAATGTCCCTACAGCTGGAGCAACAAACAGAGGTTTCTTATAGCACGTCACAACCATTACCTCAACATTCACAGCCACACTTGACAACCTGATACATTGTTGTCACGACCAAGTCTTCGCTGAAGCTGTCACCTCTACACTTCCTTCAGCATTGTTCACATGATTACGATCCATTGGGCAGATGGGAGTAAGACAGTAGCAAAGGATAGACTCATAGGTCGTGGGAATTTAATTCCTTGCACGTGTGTCTTTTGAGGAAGACAATAAGGTCGAAACACGTGTTATGATTAAGATTACCAGCTCCTGTTAGGTTTTTCGCTACCGAAGTCCTACGTATATAGCATAAGTTGCTACTATTATCATAGCCCTGGAACGTTTATTAGCGCAAACGTTCAGCATTGTGATCAGGACCCATCAGCATTTACGATCATCATCATCATCATCATCATCACAACTTCAACATTCGTAATTTTCAGCATCATCACCACAGTACTCAGCATTACCACCTCAGCAACTCAGCATTCGTAACACAAACATCCAGCATCTTCATCTCATTGCTATTCAACATAATTAACATAATATTCAGCGTCATCCCCACAGCAGCCCTCTGTTTCACAACACAATACTCATCATCATCATCATCATCATCATTACAACCCTTCAACATTATTAACAACTTTAGCAGCTCCACATTCGCTGTCCAGAAGATCATACGAAACAGATGCTGAGCCTTTGAAGCATAACGGTACGACGACCCTTGAACACGACGACACGACACGACCCTTATGTACGATTGACCTGTCATTTTGAAGTGACCCTCAAGGGTCAGATTGGAATCTAGGCCATTGTACCTAAGGGTTATGTTATCGTGTTCAAAGGTCGGACGCACCATCTGTCTCAAGGGTCACATCGTCGTACTCAAGGACCAAGACTGTCATGCTCAAGGGTCACATCGTCCAACGTCCTTAGGGAGTCATACTGTCGTGCTCAAGGATCATACTATCATACTCAAGTGTCACACTGTCCGTCCTACTCAAGGATCTAACCGTCATGTTTAAGGGTCACACGGTCGTTATCAAGGATCCTACCGTCGTGTTTAAGGGTCACACGGTCGTTATCAAGGATCCTACCGTCGTGTTTAAGGGTCACACGGTCGTTATCAAGGGCCCTACCGTCGTGCTCAAGGATCACACGGTCATACACAAGGATCTTACTTCTGTGCTCAAGGATCACACGGTCATACACAAGGATCTTACTTCTGTGCTCAAGGATCACACGGTCATACACAAGGATCTTACTGCTGTGCTCAAGGATCACAGCGTTGTACTCAAGGTTTCCACCGTCGTGCCCAAGGATCTTACTACTATCGTGCTGAGGGATCCAGGTGTCGTACTTCAGGATCCTACCGTCGTACTCGAAGATCCTACCGTCGTACACAAGGCTCCTAGTGTCATATGGAAATGGTAAACATTTTTTGTTTTGCTCTCCAAAAAAAAAGAGTCGAGAAGCCACAACCAACACACGTGATTGCGAGGATGACCGTCCCTTCGGTGGCTGTAAGTCGCAGACTTAAGAAAAGAAATGAAAACTGACTGAGTCTAATTTCGGACGAGAGACTGAACCAGCAGGGACAACGTGGCCACCGCAATTGTTGTAGCTGATATTTCCAAAGGTAATTCCGGCAACAAGAGTTAATTAAACAGAAATCAATGACGTCTACAATATGAGGCAAATCCAAAGAATTAATCAGCACAGCAAATGGAAAACAGATTAACAATTACGTGATCCATAATGAAACAAGGACGTGTAATAGGTATGTTCTTCATCTCTGCAACCCTGTTTTGTGCCTGAAGGGCACATATATATATATATATATATATATATATATATATATATATATATATATATATATATATATATATATATATATATATACCGTAACTCAGTAATTGCTAGACGGAAAAGAAAAAACACTTGAATACATAATATGTAATTATTACACCACTGAAATTTTCTCGAGGTAGTAGAGGTAAAGCTTTGTATATATATATATATATATATATATATATATATATATATATATATATATATATATATATATATATATATTTATTTATTTATTTATTTATTTTGCTTTGTCGCTGTCTCCCGCGTTTGCGAAGTAGCGCAAGGAAACAGACGAAAGAAATGGCCCAACCCACCCCCATACACATGTATATACATACACGTCCACACACGCAAATATACATACCTATACATCTCAATGTACACATATATATACACACATAGACATATACATATATACCCATGCACACAATTCACACTGTCTGCCTTTATTCATTCCCATCGCCACCTCGCCACACATGGAATACCATCCCCCTCCCCCCTCATCTGTGCTAGGTAGCGCTAGGAAAAGACAACAAAGGCCCCATTTGTTCACACTCAGTCTCTAGCTGTCATGCAATAATGCCCGAAACCACAGCTCCCTTTCCACATCCAGGCCCCACACAACTTTCCATGGTTTACCCCAGACGCTTCACATGCCCTGATTCAATCCACTGACAGCACGTCAACCCCGGTATACCACATCGATCCAATTCACTCTATTCCTTGCCTGCCTTTCACCCTCCTGCATGTTCAGGCCCCGATCACTCAAAATCTTTTTCACTCCATCTTTCCACCTCCAATTTGGTCTCCCACTTCTCGTTCCCTCCACCTCCGACACATATATCCTCTTGGTCAATCTTTCCTCACTCATTCTCTCCATGTGCCCAAACCATTTCAAAACACCCTCTTCTGCTCTCTCAACCACGCTCTTTTTATTTCCACACATCTCTCTTACCCTTACTGTACTTACTCGATCAAACCACCTCCCACCACACATTGTCCTCAAACATCTCATTTCCAGCACATCCATCCTCCTGCGCACAACTCTATCCATAGCCCACGCCTCGCAACCATACAACATTGTTGGAACCACTATTCCTTCAAACATACCCATTTTTGCTTTCCGAGATAATGTTCTCGACTTCCACACATTCTTCAAGGCTCCTAGGATTTTCGCCCCCTCCCCCACCCTCTGATCCACTTCCGCTTCCATGGTTCCATCCGCTGCCAGATCCACTCCCAGATATCTAAAACACTTTACTTCCTCCAGTTTTTCTCCATTCAAACTTACCTCCCAATTGACTTGACCCTCAACCCTACTGTACCTAATAACCTTGCTCTTATTCACATTTACTCTTAACTTTCTTCTTTCACACACTTTACCAAACTCAGTCACCAGCTTCTGCAGTTTCTCACATGAATCAGCCACCAGCGCTGTATCATCAGCGAACAACCACTGACTCACTTCCCAAGCTCTCTCATCCACAACAGACTTCATACTTATTTGCTGTTTGTTACATCTAAAGCATGTAATGTACCTTGATGGAAGGCACGGTAGAGAAGTTGCAAAGTGCACTGGACAAGTACCTGGACCCAATCCACCAGACTGGACCCAGCCTGGGATAGGGGTTGAAGACCCCTGAAGACTCCACGAGATAACCCAGTCCCTTGAACACTCTACACTATCGTACAACTTTTTACATTTCTTCATGTTGTCTGCATTAACCATGTCCTCACTTATTTCATTCCACTCGCCCACCACTCTAACACTATACAAGTTCTGTTTCAAATCTTTCTAAGTTAGTTTCTTACTTAATTTCATGTCATATCCTCTAGTTGTTATATCCCTGCATTTATCAGAGAACTGTAGACTATTTATATTATCAATCTGTTTTAAAACTTAAAGGTCCCCCATAACTCATCAAGGGAAGGCAAATTTACAGACTCTATACTTTCCTCTCACCTCAGATTTCTTCGTTCCTCTCCACTGGACCCTCACAATTATCTCAGTGTGCTTCTTTAGGTACGGTGAATAATTCTGAGAAACGTATTCTAGTTTTGAACTTATATATAGCATGAACAGCTTACTCTGCATTTCCTTATCCATGAATTTGAATACAATTACATTATTTTCCATCACACAGTCGGTCTTCTTGACGATACTTCTGACGTATAGGATTCTGTTAGGGATACGTTAGGGGTAGTGTCAACTCCCAGGTCCTTCTCACTTACACACAGTCATGCAGCTTATATCCTATTACATAATTATCCTACTTAGGCCTTATTCAGCTCTCACCCATCGTCATTACTATATATCTCTTATATCAGACGAACTTTCGAGTCGTTATCGGTCCACACATAAGTTGATGTAATCCTCATGGCTTTTTCACTTCCCACATGACATCTACACCAACTGCAAAAAAGATTTCAGGTAGTTCATTCTCACTGGCCACTTATATCCATGAAGTCATGAAGAGTAGTGGTCCCTGAACAGAACCCTGCGGTATTCTAGTGGTGACATCATCCCGTTTGGAGAAGTCTCTTCTGGCATTATTCTTCTGTCTCTTTCCACCAAGATAATCTCTCCATCAAGGGAGTCTCCCCCTCAGTCCTACCTTGATCCTACTTCTTGATTAACCTTATAAGCGTTATAGTGTTAGATGCTCTAGCTGTCCATGTACAAACAATCCCTCAAGTCTTTTCTTTCGTCAAAGTCAGAGCTAGTGCTCTCGAACAGATCTAAAAGGTTCGTTACGCATGATTTCCTCTCCCCAAGGCCGTGTGTGTGTGTGTGTGTGTGTGTGTGTGTGTGTGTGTGTGTGTGTGTGTGTGTGTGTGTGTGTGTGATTTCCTCTCTCTAAGGCTAAGAGAGAGAGAGAGAGAGAGAGAGAGAGAGAGAGAGAGAGAGAGAGAGAGAGAGAGAGAGAGAGAGAGAGGTAAATGTTTGTGAAAGGGCAAGAATTTTATACTCGTATTGCCCGTCTCTTAACCATGTGCTATTCACCAATACTTTACGAGTTTAAAACTCTCTCCCCTTTCAGTAAATATGGATAATTACGAACAGCTAATTACGTACACCACCCTAAGCCAGGTACCCAATCATCGACTAGCTCCGAGGGAAGGATGAACAGCTAGGTTAAGCTGTGAGTCACTGCCGAACCCAGTATTTGAACCTGGGCGGGATCCTGAGTGACTCATGGTCAGCGATGTTAACTACACCACCTGGTACCCCCTGTGTGTGTGTGGGTACCCCCTGTGTGTGTGTGTGTGTGTGTGTGTGTGTGTGTGTGTGTGTGTGTGTGTGTGTGTCAGGTTCGTGTATGACGGCCTAGCCATAATATTCTGTCATCCTTAAGATGGATCACAACAGGTAAGTGCGTCAGTGAGGGTTGGTTTCGAGACATCATGTTGTGGATCTCTTGAACGAAGGTGTTTCCGTCACGGCTCTGGAGAGACGGTCTTGGTGTTGGAACGGTTTCAGTAACCACAGCCGCCAGAGTCAACGAGAACTCAGAAAACCCTCTCCAAAATTAATGCAATATTATACCGCTAATCATTTAACAAGCCGGGGCGATCTGGGCCGCTGTAATTGCCAGTCTAAAAGGTGGAGTCTTGACGGCGATGTAATGTGGATGATTACGGCCTGGCATAACGCCCTCAGGCAACGCTAATCGCCCTGTCGAGTTTCTTGATAACCAAATTAGCCAGTGGGCTTACGTTGAGGTCTCGCCCAACGAGTCTTCTTGCATTTCTTGCCTCGTAATAATGGATAATCTAAAGCTTATTACTGCCTCCACAAAATCGTATACGAACCGGATTCCCATTCTCTACATCTTGCATTTAAAGACCGCAATTATTTGAGTAAAGTTTTTTAGACATAAGTATGCCGAGTTTTAGGTCGATCATCGAACAAGTGCAAGAGAGGTTGGATGTAATCTTTCAGCTACACTTTTAAGGAAACGCACAGATGTGCCGCGTTTTAGGGTGAAAATCAAACAGAAACGAAAGAGGACGAAAGCCTGGCATAAACTACGAAGAAAAACGATCTTAGAGTGAGCACTCTGGTGACATTCTCCCTCCAGACCCAACATAGAGAGAAAAAAAAAACCCTCTCACTCTTGGTCTATCGGTAGGAATTCTGTGTAGCGGGGGGAAAACTGGACCATTATAATGAGTTGACCTGATGGTATCACAGACTTCAGTAACGACCAGGCCTGACACTCCTTTATCACAGAACCTAATCTCTCCTGCGTCGACCTGGAATACACCAGGACCCTATCGGTCAGCTACAGTCTCCGTGATGAACAGTGGCGTTCATGCACTGTGGTGGTGTTAAGTGTACGAAGTGAAATGTACGTTCATGACAGGAGGAACATCAGGCATGCATGCTAAATATGTATATACCGATGTACACGTCAGAAAGCTGTGGACACGAGGTCAACAGGGCTGACGCTGATTTTCCTTGTGGTAGTGGCGTTAAATGTTGAGGGCTGCAGGTGTGTGAGAAAAATGTTGCCCAAGCGAGTTTAAGAAAAGAAAATGATGATGCAACATATAGCTGAAGACGTTTAAGGATGGAGGTGTGGAAATAGCGGAAGACGTTTATATGGCAGTGAAAAAAAAAGGAAAAAATTATCATATTCGCCGTTTCCCGCGTTAGCGAGGTAGCGTCGTGAACGGAGAGCTGAGCCCTAGAGGAAAAAATCCTCACATTGCCCCCTTCTCTGTTCCTTCTCTTGAAAAAGTAAAAACTAGAAGGGAGGATTTCCAGCCCCCCCGCTCCCACCCCATTTAGTCGCATTCTACGACACGCAGGGAATACATGGGAAGTATTCTTTCTCCCTATCCCCAGGGATAATATATATATATATATATATATATATATATATATATATATATATATATATATATATATATATATATATTCCTATGAGTCCACGGGGAAATGAAACACAATAAGCTCCGAAGTGCACTTTCGTGTAATAATCACATCATCAGGGGAGATACACGAAAGAAATATAAGTAAGTTGATGTACAACGAAGAGACGTAGATAGGCGTCCTAGCTACATCTCTTCGTTGTATATCAACTGACATATTTCTTTCTTGTATCTTTCCTGATGTGATAATTACTTGAAAGTTCACTTGGTAACTTAAAGTGTTTCATTTCCCCGTGGACTCATAGGAATATACTTGATCACGTACTCAATTGTGATCCTTTCCAATATATATATATATATATATATATATATATATATATATATATATATGTGTGATCGGGGCCTGAACATGCAGGAGGGTGAAAGGAGGACAAGGAATAGAGTGAATTGGATCGATGTGGTATACCGGGGATTGATGTGCTGTCAGTGGGTTGAATCAGGGCATGTGAAGCGTCTGGGGTAAACCATGGAAAGCTGTGTAGGTATGTATATTTGCGTGTGTGGACGTATGTATATACATGTGTATGGGGGTGGGTTGGGCCATTTCTTTCGTCTGTTTCCTTGCGCTACCTCGCAAACGCGGGAGACAGCGACAAAGCAAGAAAAAAAAAAAAAAAAAAAAAATATATATGAGTGAGTCACGGGGTGGGGGAGGGAGCGAAGGTTCTGGAAGAGTTGAAGAATGTGTGGAAGGCGAGAACGTTATTTCGGAGAGCAAAAATAGGTATGTTTGAAGGAATAGTGGTTCTAACAATGTTATATGATTGCGAGGCATGGGCTATGGATAGGATTGTGCGGAGGAGGGTGAATGTGTTGGAAATGAAATGTTTGAGGACAATATGTGGCGTGAGGTGGTTGTTTAATTTGTTTATGGATGGGGTTGTTAGGGAGGTAAATGCAAGAGTTTTGGAAAGAGGGGCAAGTATGAAGTCTGTTGGGGATGAGAGAGCTTGGGAGGTGAGTCAGTTGTTGTTCGCTGATGATACAGCGCTGGTGGCTGATTCATGTGAGAAACTGCAGAAGCTGGTGACTGAGTTTGGTAAAGTGTGTGGAAGAAGAAAGCTAAGAGTAAATGTGAATAAGAGCAAGGTTATTAGGTACAGTAGGGTTGAGGGTCAAGCCAATTGGGAGGTGAGTTTGAATGGAGAAAAACTGGAGGAAGTGAAGTGTTTTAGATACTTGGGAGTGGATCTGGCAGCGGATGGAACCATGGAAGCGGAAGTGGATCATAGAGTGGGGGAGGGGCGAAAATTCTGGGGGCCTTGAAGAATGTGTGGAAGTCGAGAACATTATCTCGGAAAGCAAAAATGGGTATGTTTGAAGGAATAGTGGTTCCAACAATGTTGTATGGTTGCGAAGCGTGGGCTATGGATAGAGTTGTGCGCAGGAGGATGGATGTGCTGGAAATGAGATGTTTGAGGACAATGTGTGGTGTGAGGTGGTTTGATCGAGTGAGTAACGTAAGGGTAAGAGAGATGTGTGGAAATAAAAAGAGCGTGGTTGAGAGAGCAGAAGAGGGTGTTTTGAAGAGGTTTGGGCACATGGAGAGAATGAGTGAGGAAAGATTGACCAAGAGGATATATGTGTCGGAACGAGGAGAAGAGGGAGACCAAATTGGAGGTGGAAAGATGGAGTGAAAAAGATTTTGTGTGATCGGGGCCTGAACATGCAGGAGGGTGAAAGGAGAGCAAGGAATAGAGTGAATTGGAGGGATGTGGTATACCGGGGTTGACGTGCTGTCAGTGGAGTGAATCAAGGCATGTGAAGCGTCTGGGGTAAACCATGGAAAGCTGTGTAGGTATGTATATTTGCGTGTGTGGACGTATGTGTATACATGTGTATGGGGGGGTTGGGCCATTTCTTTCGTCTGTTTCCTTGCGCTACCTCGCAAACGCGGGAGACAGCGACAAAGTATAATAAAAATAAATATAATATATATTATCCCTGGGGGTAGGGGAGAAAGAATACTTCCCACGTATTCCCTGCGTGTCGTAGAAGGCGACTAAAAGGGGAGGGACCGGGTGGCTGGAAATCCTCCCCTCTCGTTTTTTTATAATTTTCCAAAAGAATGGACAGAGAAGGGGGCCAGGAGAGGATATTCCCTCAAAGGTCCAGTCCTCTGTTCTTAACGCAACCTCGCTAATGCGGGAAATGGCGAATAGTATGAAAAGATATATATATATATATATATATATATATATATATATATATATATATATATATATATATATATATATATATATAGATAGATAGATAGATAGATAGATAGATAGATCGAGAGAGAGAGAGAGAGAGAGAGAGAGAGAGAGAGAGAGAGAGAGAGAGAGAGAGAGAGAGAGAGAGAGAGATTCTATTATTCATACTTTATCACTATTTCCCGCGTAAGCAAGGTAGCGCCAGGAACAGACGAAAAAAGACCACCACCGTACACATCCATTCTCTAGCTGTCATGTGCAATGCAACGAAACCTTTTTCCCTATTCACATCCAGGCCCCACAGGAATTTTTCACGGTTTACCCGGACGCTTCACCTGTTTTGTTTCAATCCACTGGCAGCACGTTCACCCCCAGTGTACCACAGCCTTCCAATTCATTATCCCTTGCACGCCTTTCACCTTCCTGCATCGCTCAAAATCTTTATCACTCTATCTCTCCATCTTCGCTTTGGTTTCTCCGTTCTCCAAGTACCCAGAACCTGCCACTCTATCCTCAGACACATTTAAGAGTCCTTCAGAATTCTTGCTCTGTCTCCTCACTTCATCACTACCTAGTATCACTTTCTCTTTTGTCCCCTTCACTGATGTTCCCATTTTGTTCTGACTTTACCACAGTATTTACCTCCTTCCAAAACATCTTATTTTCCCTAGAATTTAATGATACTCGCTTACCCCAACTCTTATTTGCTCTGTTTTTCAACCTTTGCACCTTCTTCTTGACCCCCTGCCGCTTTCTCTTATACTTGCCTCAATATTTTGCACTACTTCCCTGTAAATACCGCCCAAACGCCTATATTTCCTCTTTCCCTGTCAACTCTACTTCTTCATCCCACCACTCACTACCCCTTTCTAAGTTTGCCCACTTCCTACCTTTTGCATGCCACATACATCTGCACATGCCATCAGTTTCCCTAAATACTTCCTATTCTTCATCCACTCCCCTTGCTTCGTTTACTCTCTGCTTTTGCCTTTCTAATCTCAATCCCTCTTGTTATTTCTTCAAACAATTCTCCTTTCCAAGCTCACTTACTCTCATCCTCTCTTCTGTGAGTCCAAGATTGTCTCCTCTCTTCCGAAAACCTCTATAAAATCTTCACCCTCGCCTACATAGGATGGTGATCAGACAACACACCAGCTGCCCCTTTCAGCACATTTACATTGAAAAATCTCTTTTGTGCACGGCTTTCCGTTAATGTGTAATCCAGTAATGCCCGCTGACCCTCTCTCCTACTCACAGACGTATACTTGTTTATATATCTCTTTTTAGGCCAGGTATTCCTTATCACCAGTATCTTTTTCCAGATCACAACTCCACAAGCTGTCCACCATTACCATTCATAATACTGAATACCTCATGTGCCCCAATATAAACTCAACTGCCGCATAACTTACCTTGGCATTTAAATCACTCATCAATAATACCCGGTCTCTTACATCAAAACTGCTGACACACTCACTCAGCTGCTCCCAGAACACCTGCCTCTCATAATTTTTTTCTTGTGGCCAGGTGCATAAGCACTAACAGTCACCCATCTCTCGCCATTCACTTGCAGTTTTACCCACATCAGTCTAGAATTTGCCTCATTACGCTCTAGCACACACTACCACAACTCCTGCGTTCGGAGTAGTGATACTCCTTCCTTAGCTCTTGTCCTCTCACCGACCCCTGACTTTACTTCTCAGACATTTCCAAATTATTGTTTTGATAGGAATGATATAATGGACCGTATAAAAATACACAATCTGTCAATAGCTTACTATATGTCTCATCGTTGAACAACGTCATGTCCAATGAGAAGGCGACAATTGTCACCTCATGCGACCCTACACCACACTTAGTGTACATGTACTGGCTTAGTATTGGACTCCTCCTCTTACTTTGTTCTCACCACCTCCATGGTGTATCGGTTAGCGTTCTTGGCCGTGATGCATTCTTGGGCCGCCAAGGGTATAGCGCGTAGGTCGAATCCTGGTTGTGGCAATCGGCCCACAGTCAGCCCAGCTGTTCATCCACCCTTATGGGTTGGTCGATAAAATTGGTACCTGGCTCAGTCTAAGATATTTATATATAGAGTTAATGAGATGGACTCGATTAGGGCCTCAGTTGCCCGTGACGTCTCTGTTGACAAAGAAAAAAGAATACACAAAAGCGCTTGGGACTTTCGTGTTTCCTTTTTCCTCGTGGTTGCCAGCATGTACATAGATCACGCGCACCTGCTGAGATTCATCTTCAAGTAAAGTCACCTTTGGCAAGACTACATCACTAGGAATACAGAAGCGTAGCTATAGGCTGTAGAAACCTTTAGAAAGAGGTCCTCGGTAACATCAGTACTCTTTTAAAGAGATCGTATGTCCATCCGATGTATATATATATATATATATATATATATATATATATATATATTAATATATATTAGAGTGATGTATAGGTTTAATCTATTCATGTGCAGTACATATACATACGGTACTTACATGAGAACAAATATGAATATAAGTAAATGTGCACTATACCATTATGACCATAGTCATTGACATTTACTTTTACATTAAATTTCCATAAGTCACAGTTCTATAATATGCCCCATTGCCGGTCATTTATTGCATACGATTGTGATTGCGACCTCAAGCAGTTTACAAAGTAAATGTTCTAATTTCCACCAGGACTGCTCAGCACGCTTTGGACCTTAGACCGAGAGGAGCAGTCTGAATACGAGCTGTGGGTGACGGTGACTGACGGCCAGCTGTCGTCCGTCACTCCTGTCTTCGTCACCGTCACCGACGTCAACGACAATGCCCCAGAGTTCCTGGAGGAGCTCTATCGTGTCACCATCCCCGCCCGCAGCAAGAGCAGAAAGCGGGCGGCTCTGTTCCGGGTAGGTCCTTTGGCGGGCTTCCGCCTCTTCTTCCTGTAGGGTCACAACTAGAACAAGGAAGAAGCCAGACTAGGCCAGACAGAGGCTTCCTCTCGTGGAAGAGATGGGGGGAGCAGTTGTAGGGTTTGAGAGGAGGCTGTTAGCGTTGGGAGTAGGAGGGATGAAAAATTAGGGGGTAAAAGTTGATGTTGAAAGCAGGGTTAGTGAGTGAAGGGAAAAGGGGTTTGTGTCCAGGGATTTGAAAGACATGATAAGGTGTGACGACAGTCAAAGTTGTAAAGGTATAAAAGAGCGGTTGTGGCTTGAGTACATGGAAGTTATAAAGGAAGGAACTAAATGGAGAAGATAGGATTATTATGTGATGGTTGTGGCGAAAGGGACAGTGAATAGTTATAGGTGAGACGGTGAAGGAGTTGTACAGAGATGTGTGACAAAGGAAAGAGAGTTGGTGAATCGAGTTTTATGTCAGAATGGGAACAGAGGGTGGAGAGAGAGAGAGAGAGAGAGAGAGAGAGAGAGAGAGAGAGAGAGAGAGAGAGAGAGAGAGAGAGAGAGAGAGAGAGAGAGAGGGGAAGTATTTTGTGAAGGGAATGTACGGACTTTTACCATGGCGATAATCTCACTGTTGAAAGGAGGACCTAAGAGTTGTGCTTGACAAAGGCCGAAGAGCAGAGTGCACTCACACTTGTATTCAGGGGTCAATGGTGCAATTTGCCCTGAGTAAATCAGAGTATATAATTCCTGTGCTTCAAGACTCCAGAGGCGCTATATACAGTTAGGCATCCTGCGGGCGGTAGCTGGATTGCTGAGCCAAGAGGCCATGAGAGAGGCATATTAAAGCTCCTCTCAAGCAGTCCTTTGCTTGAGCCTCCTCCCGCCAGTTTAATGTGTCTGTGAGGGAGACCGCATTACCTGTAGGAGTCGCACATCTGAAGCTGAGCGCCTCTCTCTCCTGCATCCTCAAGACCCTCAGCTCCTGCATCTTGCGGTGCAGGAGGCCGTGGTATAGGAGAGGAGTGGGCTTTAATACCCAGGAGATGGACACGGGACGCACAGAAATGGAAGTTGGCAAACAAAGAGAGTAGAGACGAGTGGTATGAAATAAGAATGGAAGTGTGAGAGGCGAGGCGTATCGTAAATAAAAGACAAAATGCCAAAGGATGTTGTCGAAGGTACAAAAATCCACTGAGTGACCTTGAAGGATAATAACAGATGCAAATCGTAGGAAGTGAAAAAGAGAGATATAGATATGGAAAGACAGGGATATAAATACTAATAGATAGAGAGATATAGATATGGAAAGATATAGATATGAAGGGATATAAATACTAATAGATAGATGGATAAGAGTGATATTATATTAGTAAAAATACAGGCAGGGTAAATGAGGTTTAAAAGGTAAAGAAAATTGTGGGTGGGGAAAGCCGGAAGTAATAATAAGATCCGGGTTGCATAAGGTATTAAAAGCATTAAGCATATTAACTCCTGATGGGGTTTACAGCGAAGTTCTTGCTTTCTAGGTAGGAAAGAGAGGAAGCCTTAGGTAGGAGAGAGAGAGAGAGAGAGAGGAAGTCTTTGACTGAATTCACCATTTTATGTATATATATATATATATATATATATATATATATATATATATGTATATGTATATATATGTATATATATATATATATATATATATATATATATATATATATATATATATATATATATATATATATATATATATATGCTTCAACAATAACTGAAAACTACAGTTCTAATTTCATTATTATTTTCTAGATGTGATCATTTGTGCCTAAAATAAAACATATATATATTTATGTAGATGTCCAGGACCTGTGCCAGCATGAGCTTATTGGCTGGTGGAGGCGGCGCTGGTGGTGGTGGTGTGAGTCATCTGTCGTTGCCACCGGGGGCGCTTCCGTCAGCGTCATGACTCACCCTCTGACCCCGGGGTCATAAGCCGGGGTCAGAGGGGGAGTCAGGGTGCTAACGGTAGAGGGGGAGAGATGGTGGTGGAGGAGGGAGGAGACTGGTGGACCCCAGTCGCCATAACTCCAGCCTTAAGCTCATGTCTGCACTGATCCTCACACCCGCCGAGGTTAGATTATGGCGCTAACAAACCCTGTCTTACTTCCTTTATAATTCCACGCAGGCTCGGCACCTTAACTGAGCTCCCGGATTACATTTTTATTACGTGGGTGCGTGGCTGTAAACATACATACATACATATATATATATATATATGTGTGTGTGTGTGTGTGTGTGTGTGTGTGTGTGTGTGTGTGTGTGTGTGTGTGTGTGTGTGTGTGTTTCACTCGCGTGTTTCCACCGTCCAACACCTCATTTCTGTTTCACAGTAATTTGGATTTGCTTGGTGAGTTCACCATTTTCCTCCACTGGCTTAGCTTCTCCCACTCGTCTCCTAACCAGAATCTCGACCTCGGAACCCATAAACCAGGTTTCTCCTTCATGCACAAGACATTTCAAATTCGTTAATCATTTTTCATAAGACGTACAGACATTTATCCCCGACCCCAAGGATTTTTCCTCCTAGGTTTAACCCGGCACTCTTTTGCTAATGCGGGACACGACAAATAGGTTTCAAACACACACACACACACACACACACACACAACACACGCGCGCGCGCGCGCGCGAGTGGGTAATCACAAATAGATAGTACACTGACCGTGAAACAGCGCGGGACCCTGGGTTCGAATCCTGGGCGGGGCAGTCGACCCACACCCAACCCAGGT
Organism: Panulirus ornatus; assembly: GCF_036320965.1. NCBI lineage: Eukaryota > Metazoa > Arthropoda > Malacostraca > Decapoda > Palinuridae > Panulirus > Panulirus ornatus. The sequence goes on along the minus strand of NC_092225.1, from coordinate 62,256,416 downwards.
GTTCATCCTCTCCTCAGGGCTTAATCTGCGGAGTGTGTGTGTATGTACAAACATAGGAATTAAGACATGATACATATATACAAGGTTAAGAGGCGAGGCAACAAGAATGTTAAATTTTCCCCATAGCACGCAAGTAGCAGTTACTAATTGTGATCAAACACACACACACACACACACGCACACACCTGATGCACTGATATATGAACCTGCTCACTCGAACTAGAACCCAATGCCACACATGCTTCACTCCATTGGTCTGTCTTCCATCTTCTGAACTACTCTGTGTACTGGAGAGAGCCAAATCCTCCACTATAACTTTGCATTTCTCCCTTGCGTCTCTTTGCCTCCTGCTTCAGTGTGGTATTGATATCATTCCTAGCGTCCATTTTTGGTAGGCACACGTTCAGAGTTCGTATGGATCAAGCTGACGTTCATTCTCCCAGGCGAGCGGACGATCGACTGCTTTCTATGTGTCCGCCATTCACTTCTGACACAGTGTGACTTGACTGATGAAATCATTCATCTTGAACTATTTCCACTGGTCTTTTCTAGCCATATGTATTTATTTTATGTCCTTGACTCCCACAAGTTTCTCTCTCTCTCTCTCTCTCTCTCTCTCTCTCTCTCTCTCTCTCTCTCTCTCTCTCTCTCTCTCTCTCTCTCTCTATCTATCTATCTATCTATCTATATATATATATATATATATATATATATATATATATATATATATATATATATATATATATATATATAAAGCTCTACTCTGTGTGTGTGTGTGTGTGTGTGTGTCTGTGTGTGTGTGTGTAATAGAGATGAATTATGATGTATATTACAAAGGTATTTTTTTCAAATTTATTGCTTATTGGCGAAGTTGGCTTTATCTTAAAGATGTCTCACGACAGGAACTGCATATCACCTGTCCTCCATGAACTGCTTGGTGGCCCAGATCATTCTAGTTATCTCAAGTTCTGCTCATCTTAAGCGCAGGGAACAGCTGTCTTTATATCATACGAGAAACGTTTTTATGCTATGTTTCAACTGATGTATAACAAGAAAAAGAACGATGGTCTCCGATAACGATTTACGTTCTCGGGGAAAATGAATTTTAGAGAGCGTCTCTTGGTTACTGAATGAAACGTCACTATGAGACAAAAAGGTGATCATGTCTGGAGTTGACCACAGAAAACGCGGAAGTAAGTGAAGGTGCTCGAGTTTGCTGGAAGTTGATGGAGAACCAGGAAGAGGACGCGGAGTTACCTGGTGAAGTCTTCGGGGTTCTTCATCCCCAAGAGCTCAGTCTGGGCCCAGGCTGTTGGGGTGGGTCGTTTGTCGACCAATAGGTTCTCTTGACACAGCAGACGGCTCTGAACCATACGTCAGAGCCGCTTCAGAAGAAAGAAAGGTAGAATGATTTAGAAACACGGATTCATCAGCAGCCATTTTGATGGCATCGTAGTTATAAAGAGAAGTATGAGAAAGTTATACGTTGCTGGATGATTATGAGTGTAAAGCAGGGAAATGAAAAAGAGAGATAACACGTTTGAAAAAAAGGGGAAAGGGGGCTACAAAATATGATAATGGACACAGATGGAGATGTTTCATGTATGCGCAGGGAAGCAATGAAGCAAAATAGGAACAGTATGAGAAACTGTGTTGGAATGGCTGTGAGGGAGATAGATGGCGAGGTATGTATGCAGACAAGAAATGGAACTTAACAAAGTAAGGGAGAGAAGGGGAAAACACCCCAGAGATAATCTTTATCTGAGGAATTGAAAGATAACAGGTTGGTAATTCTGGACAACACAGAAAGAAATCATCAAATACAAAGTTGAAATTCAGTCTCGGGTGAGGGAGGAGGCTGGGAGTTGGAGCCGAGTAGGCGGGGGAGGAGGAGGGAAGGCGGTGGAGGTGAGACGGGGAAGTGGAAAAAGTTTTAGGAATCGTTTTTGAAAAGCCTTTAAAACTGTAGGCGATAGGGAATAAACCAGAAGTCAGAGCTGCGCGAGCGGGCAACTTGGTTCTCGTGAACAGAAACAGTACGCGAGAGAAGAAAACGTTGATATAAAAGGGTTGGAAATATCATTGTTTTAGATACAAAAGGGTGGAATGACACAGGTTCTCAGGTCGAGGTCTGGTGGAATATATAGCGACTGGTGATCAGAGAAGTGGAGCACAAATCGTCGTGGGGACACACTTGGAAACTAGGAGGTGGAGAGGTGGACAGAGGCCAAGGTGGAGAGATGTGGAGTAGAGGGAGGTTGGTGTTCGCCAGAGAAGAAGAGGAACGCATCGAAAAACTCTGGGGGAGGAAAGTTTGAGCAGCGTAACACGTCATGTATTAGGGAAGATGGGGGAAGGAAATCAGAAGTGTCGATGCTGGAAGATGGGGGAAGGAAATCAGAAGTGTCGATGCTACAAGATGTATAGGAAGAAACGGCAGAAGGTGGGGCGCTCCGATAGCTACCTAGTCCTTTACGAAGCCAGGGTGGTGAACTGGCGACCCCAGGGTGGTGAACTGGTGACCCCAGACTAGGCAACTTGAGTCTCTCACCTGAAGAGGAATTATGTTTCTCCAACACAGAATAAATACTGGTTTTGTGTATTTTTTATTAAGTTCAGTTGTCGGTGAAGATCCGCTTGGCCTTAGGCCAGTCTTCGCATGGCCCAGTCTCCCAATTCTATCTCTGGAAGCTTAGCTCTTCTCACAGCTTTATGGCGAAGAGATTTCTCTGGAAAAATGTCTATTATTAATATTTTATTTTCTTGGAATGCCAACGAAATCGATCCAATCCTCTAGACAGATCCACAGTTTCATCTCGTGAATGACGTTGAGTTCCTTAGCCCACGTCATTTCGGTATTAGTTTGTCGAGTTCTGGTCAGCATGTGTATAGAGGACGAAAACCCGATGCAGCACTGCTTCCGGAAACAGGCTTTCCGACACCTGTTGAGGCGTGGGCTTGATCCCATAGGGAAGTAATGATCTAAGCAGGTGTTGACCGAGTCAGTGGCTGCCACAGTTCGGGACCCAGGGAGAGACCCCGATGAGTAACCACATCGTTTTAAATCAAAGATTATATTTTCATTTTACGTAAATTGAGACTGTGGTGCTCTATGATGTGTCGAGATGAAACTAGGATGCCACGTGCCACCATAAAGCCAAATTTTGCCAATAGATTCTTGAAAACGAATCCATGATATGTGACTAACTCGTTCAGATAACCGAGCCTGCGTCGGGAGAAAGCACCTCCTCCAGTTACTAGGATGTCATCTTGCCTCTACTGTAGTTGATTAATGACATAACTGTGTATCTTCTTAACCTGACCCCCACCCTCCCCCCCGCCCACCCACCCACCATTATAATTGTTCCTCATGACATGTGTGTAACGGGCACTGACCTTGTGTGCCACGCTTCACCTCCCTTCCCTCACGACCTGTAGCCACCTTCGTAAAGCTTGTGTGCCTTCTGTAAATACACCTTTGCTTTCCTGTCCTTGGTGCTATGTATGTGGTGGTGGTGGTGGTGGTGGTGGTGGTGACTGTGGTGCAGCCCGACCCTGTGGACGATGGTAGTGAGTCGGTGTGGGCGTGGGGGGACTGGGTGTCTTTCTCGCCCACACAGATCACCGCCCAAGACGACGCCTTGTTCAGGGTAAGAGGGGCACAAGAGACACTGAAATCTGTGGGATGTTTTTTTCCCCCCTCCCCCCCATTGTGTGTGCACGCACAGCATGTTGGAGACATTTGTCTTGGTATTGCTCATATCATGTTGCTGAGAGTCTGTCAGTATCCCAGACATGTAATTATTTTATATAACACCTTATTACAAGATTCCACCAGGGGGCAGTTTGAGTCTAGTCATTGTAGTTTCTACAGTGAAGCTGTCCTGGTAGTCTTTATCTGTTAGCACTGCCTCGCGGTTACGAGGGAATCGCTCCAGTTAGCACTACATTACAAGTAGAACAATCATTAGTGTCATTCACCCCCTATTGGCTTTCATTATGTTCCTCTTTATGTCTTTTTTATATGAAATTCTTTTACTTTGCAATTTAGAAGATCCAGTTGTTGCGATAGGGAGATGATTACGTTGAAGACTTTAGTCAGTGCGAGTCCAAGACAGTGAAGGGACAGGACCACATCGTTGTGAGTGACGGACAGAGAGAGCTGTCATCTACACACACCCGGAATGCCAGTTATCTGTGTACAAGACAAGTGTATAACTATGTAAAAAAAAAAAATCGAGTCTTGAGGCTATCATTTCACTGGGCCATGACTGTTGGCCAGCACGGCAGTGGGTAGAGCTGGCTTTCCAGCCGGCTGGACTGGTCTCACTCACACTGCCCCCACGCCCCCTACACACACACTCTAGTGCTGGGTCACTACCACATCGTCATACCATCAGACACCTTCCTCACAGCGAGGCCACGTGACATTCCGGTGACCTGGGCTTGGTCTGTGGTCAAGCATGACAGACAGTACCACACAAAGCCAGCAGTGTGTGTGCGTGTGTGTGTGTTAGAACACGATTTCGCTTGTCTGACGCATTTTTCGCTTGTGTTTTCGTGTTCCTAAAGTTGACACTAACATCTCCACCTGGGAATCACTGCAAGACTAAGATGGTTAGTTTGAGACTACTATAGTAACACTAACAGAAATGAGTGTTTATTATTCCAACAGAAAGCATAGTCCAGAGATAATGACACTGTGTTATTCATGAACTTATAAGTGTATGTTGTAAAGTCTATGTTACGAATGTCTTTGCGCTGATAATGGTTACAGTGACGCTAGTCCAGTTATATATGTGTGTGTGTGTGTGTGTGTGTGTGTGTCTTTGTGAACATAATGTCTGCTTTCTGTTTCGTGCAGTTTGACCCTTTTGTCCGCCTCATGAAGACACACTTTGTAATTCATGTTGTTAAACCTCCTGACCCTAAGGTAAAACGCATCAAACTGTATGGCGTGTTTTTTTTTTTTTTTTTGTTTTTACTGGCAGTCTGATAACATACCTGGAGAAATCTGTCACTATCGAGTTGCAAGATAATGTTAAGATGGTCGGCAGCTGAAGAGCCCGAGGGGAATGAATGCTCTCCAACCTTGTCTGGATGACGCTCGAGAAATGATATATGGAAATACAGGTTGTTGCATCAGAACACCTGGCCAATGCAGTTCACTCAGAATATCTTGGAAAAGAAATGTCTGTAGCTCAAAAATCACCACTAGATATGGTCATAGTAAAAGGTTATATAATGACCATCAGATAGACACAGTGGAGTCTTTTCTTTTGTGTTGATTTCGCTGTGGTGGAACAAGCTGTGTCATTCGCATCAGACGCTCAGTGTTTTAAGATTAACCTTGATGACAACTCCTTGAAATCGACGGTACGATCCTTGAGCACGACCGTACGATCCTGGAAAACAAGGGTATGATCCTGCAGAGCGATAGTACGACCCTTGAGCACGACGGTACGATCCTTGAGCACGACCGTGCGAAGTTGGAGCTACGATGGTGTCTCACACATCAGCTCAGTCAGCATACATCGTCGTGTGTGTGTGTGTGTGTGTGTCTCTTAACGCGTGAAGAGTCTAGATAAGATAGGGCAAACTGTGGAGACCTTCCGTACTGTTGTTATCAGAGCGGCCCCTTGCCCGTCCATGACCTTGTGTGTTGTTGTGACGCCTCGTTTTCTCTTCAGTGTCGTTGACATTGTGTGCGGTGAGCTTCCCCGTCACCCATCAAGCATGGTCCTCTTGGATTCTTCGCACTACTCTGAGCTATCTGCATGTTGCCATGTGCATGTCCTGGGGTTCAACAGTGTTCTTGCCATCTACATGGCCTTGTGCATGTTTGCATCCCGCCCGCCTCCCAGCTGGGCCAACACACTGGTCTATCCGCCTTGAGCCGTGTTGATCTTGTAAATCAATACACTCGTGATTAGCATTAGAAGAGCAAGGGATGATACATTTCATCCTTGGATTAGCTTTATATGTTTTTGTCTATATGATTAAGGTATAACTGTTTGCATTTGCAGATAATTTAACCAAGAACATAAAACATGTTTCGATTCCAAGAATTGCCTATCAGTAGGTTTGGACGTCATCAAGAATCGTTTTATTATCAGGCAGTCAAGATGTCTCCTTGTTTGAAGTGATTGGTAGGAAGGAAGCACTAGTGGGTTGCATGTCTGGATAAGACATGCCTTGGAATAAGGACTTTGTCTTATTCCTGAATATCTCGAGTTGATATTCTCACTCGAGGGAACTAGGAACACAGCTGATCGCGTCACGTATGATTAGGTACAGTCATGCCACTAGTAACTGACCGTATGTACCCCGGATCATGTACTGATAGCTTATCACCACATAAGTGAGTGGCACTCGTGGGAAGATATATACAGTCGATTGTCTTATCACAAATACACAGGTGTAAGGGTTAGCCAGATACTCAATTGTAGTGCCACAATTGAACAAATGCACAGATAATTAGGTTATATGTGACTAGATGTATAAAATCATAACAAATACACAATTGGTCATGATAAAGACAGTCAGGTTCACAGGATCTATACCAGCTGCTTTGCTTGAGCAGTGACCTGCCATGACACGCGTGCATTCAGCTCGTCCCTCATATTCAATCATCTCATCTAAGATATCCATTTTGATATGTCCATAATGATCAAGAAATACCTTCAACGTATAGTACAAACAGAGGCTATCACATGATAAAGAACTTCGTCCGTCCACCTTAAATTTACATACATATGTGGCAGATTCATACAAGGGGTAGCAAACACTCAGGGGGATATAATATAAGCGTGTCAGCTTATTTGTCATACAACTGATGGAGACTGGCTCCCACCCTGCTTCAAAGCACCACCAGGTTTAGCATCCACAGACTCTGTTCCAGATCAACGACACGGGAGCTACGAGTAGCCATATACTTTGCCTCGCGTTGATTGTATAGGACGTGTGTCGTAGAAATGGCTTTTATCATTAAATTCTGGATGTATATAAAAGACATTAGGGTACTGAAATTGGGAACAGAAGAGAGAAAGAAATGAGAGAGTCGATCCCAGGCAGATACTGTTTTGGATGGGTCATGAATGATTGTGCAATATACAGAATGCCAGAGTATGTAATGGGTCCCATGAGAGCAAAAAAAACAAAGATGCGAGGATACGTTAATTGTGTATCACTGGATCTGAGTGTTATCAATATCATGAAGACAAATCCAATGAACAGATTATAAGAAGGTTACGTTTTGAAAGAACATGACCTTTGCTTTCGGTATGAATGAACACACTCGTACGCACGATTGAAAGATCTTACAGTTCGAGGTCACTCGAGGGTTCATCAGGTCAGGGATGAGACTGAATGGTCAGCGAAGAGATCAAACGGTCAGTGATGAGACTGGATGGTTAGGGATGAGAGTGGATGATCAGTAATGGGTCTGAATGGTCAGGGATGAGAATGAATGAGAAAAGGGGAGGAGGAGAGACTAACATGAGCGAGAAAAATATGTGAAGCAGAGTCACTAAAGAGAAAGATGATGAACATTTAAAGATTGCCTACGACACAGTACAAGTTAGTCAGAGCTTCCGTAAAGTTCCCTTGAGGAAGTATCAACAGTGACAAGCAAAGTGGAGAGTGAAGTGTGAACATGGGGCGTGACGGAGAGGCAGCTGAAGAAAATTAGCCCCCGAGAGAGAGAGAGAGAGAGAGAGAGAGAGAGAGAGAGAGAGAGAGAGAGAGAGAGAGAGAGAGAGAGAGAGAGAGAGAGAGAGAGAGTTTGTAAGAAACAGGATTTTGGACGCACTGATGAAGAGCGATGAAGACTCTGTCTTTACAATACGTAGCATGTTAGGCTATTTCCATATGTGAAGAACAGAAAACTATTGCGCAAGTACGTGAGTGAGTTCAGGGGGGGAAGTCTGTCTCGAGATTTGAATAATACACAGGCGATCACAAGTCGGAATAGCACACAGGAGGACGATAGGAATTATGGTGATTTGTGAGATGGATAAGTGGTGAGACAGCCCTCAGTAAGGCTCATAGATAAAGCCCTTTTCAAGTGCTCCAACACACAACTACTGGCCCATAGGTAAGAGGAGAGGTGGACCAAGGCAGCGATAGCCAGAGCCAGTGGGAGGGTTGTCAAGGGTTAGGGGAATAGCAGTGGATCAAGAGGAAACGCGAGCCTTCTATAGTAAATCAATTTAAGCGTACATTGTGAGTAATAAGATGCTCTTGTTAGTGCGGGTATTACTCTTCGTTATGATGTAAACATGCGTAGACTATAAGCCTGTTTGCCTGTAATCAGTTCACTTCAAAAGATTGTCGTTTCTGTAACGAATAATTCATAGATACGAGAAAGGTATAAAGTTTCTCAGTGCTTGAAAAAATAGATTTCTTTATCAGTCTCATCTTGAAGGAATTGCATTCTCTTTTTTTGAGCTTCGAACTTTCGACACTTCTGGCTGATCTCAGGGGGGGTGTTAACCACTCATTCACCTTACAATTATGACAAAGAGAACATCTGAGATTGCATAGGAATCATGACAAAGATAATGACGTGAAATTTTAAGGCATCCAGGTCACACCGACCAACAATATGGTATATAGCACCTCGGTCTATGAACAATAAAGGTCTTCCAGCGTACACTCTGATGATCAGGCATTGGAAAAAAAAAAATCTTTGTAAACTGTGGAATTATAAATTTCAGTTAACTGTCCATGAATTTTAGCCGACCACGGCGTGAAAATTTTGTACGATTTTTTTTCAGATATAAATACCAGAAACGATGCACATGGATACAAAAAATATAAAAACGTGTGCACTGAAAAAAATTATTCATTTCTAAAGAACAAAATGCACTGGCATCAACTGTTATAACAAAAGAAAATAATGTTAATAATGAAGTTGCGACGTAAAATCTAGAGAACAAAATCTATTCATCAAGACAGAATTTTTAAAGATTCTAATGTTCATTTCTCTCTTGAACTGTATACCTTACAATTACTGATGACTAAGCAGGCGGCTCTTCGTTAAAACGCATCTCGTTCGTCGATCTCCAGATGAAACTCAACACAAGATGTAAGAGTGGGAAATATTTTAAGAAAGAGAACTCGTCCAGAGTCCACACTACAAGGTCAGCTGAAGTACCTTAAGTGATATTGGACCATCCATAGTCAAGAGTTGCTCATGGGTGACGTGTTCTAAGCATAAGGTCGCTCATAATGGTAAATTGGATGGTATATATATATATATATATATATATATATATATATATATATATATATATATATATATATATATATATATGGCTTGATGAATGACGTTTTAATTAGCATACCCTTAGATGGGTTTCATCTTCTCTTTCATCGTTGATTCGTAAGAAACATAGAAGCAAAGGAAAAATATTTAAGCTTCATCTACTTTCTCGTCGTTTTCGTATACAGTAAACAGCCATGACGTAACCATGACGTAGTCAGTAACATGGCATTTTCAGACGTCATCTCCAGCAACAGGCTGCGTCGTCCTGTTTCTTTGTCCTCCAACATCTCCAACTATCCCCTTATCACCCAAGTTTCCGAAATCTACCCGTCATCACCTCAGCTGCAGGGGAAACTCCTTCAGGCTCATTTATTACTAAATAGCTTTCCTCTTGTGAAGCAGGGAGCCTGAGCTGTGAGTTACGTCACGGTTAAGTACACAGTAACGATGGCAAATCCTTCGTTGTAAATTGTAAGTGATGGTCTTAACCCTCCACCACTTCAGGCGAGGACTTACGCGCTCTAGCCAAGTCCCATCAGACTATCTTTTCAAGCTATATATATATATATATATATATATATATATACATACATACATACATACATACATCTCTCACTGACCTCCGCATTACACTACCTCTTTTTCTTTCTGAAATTCAGTGGTACGGGAGAAGTAGCGAAGCCACTGGCCTAGCCCGCCACCAGGTGCCGGGTGTCGAAACACTTGGCCCTTCCCTGAAAAAAATAAGCAAATGACAGAACTGAATTCGAAATACGTCTACACTTCGAGGACGGCAGCACGACCCTTGGGTATGATGGCGTGACCTGAATGATTAATAAGGGTCAGACGAAAGGTCACTACACCGTGATACCCAAGGGTCGTACCGTCATGCTTTTCAAGGTCGTGCCTGACGACCATACTGGGTCCTGACGGCGCATAACACAACGGCCAGAGATGGTCGAGACGGACGCACAGCTCTCCATATTTTCTCCAATAGACTTCACTTGTTTTTTGTTTTTGTATTTTTTGCATGTAAGGCTCAAGGCCTTCTCAAATCTTTGCATAGTTAGAGTGGTATATGTCATACTCTACATCTTTATCATTATCTGTAGGGAATGATGCATGACTAGAATATGTTGCTACATTATATACCCGTAAACGGCATGATTTAACACCACTTGATATTGTAATGAAGACCTAATCTCTTATGAATAAAGAGTCCACATTAAAATCTGAAATACAGTTAAATCTGGCAGCACGATGCCATTCATCACTTATCAATAAGCAGTGAAGACACTTTTAAAAGCGCCATCAACCATTAAATTTTCCCTGCTCCATCAACTCTTGTAAAGAGATTCCTGTCTTAAAGTCTTGTTCCTTCCATATAACGCCACTACAAGTGAACAGTGGTCTCACGTTTTACCGCACCAGTTATAAGAACTCTTGCTAAACCTCTCTTAAAACCCTCTCAATCCTCACGGTTCTCAATTCTTGATAATCTAAATCAACTCATTTGTTTCTATTTCCCACCGTGTGAATACCGAGGCGCTGCTGTGTAGTAAGTTGTACCCAGGCAGTTGCGTCATTCTCTTTTTCTCCCTACATCGTGAAGGTGTTCGCCAAGGACGCAGACACCGGCATGAACGGCGACCTCGACTACAGCATCAAGACCGGCAAGGGCAAGAAAGGTCGCTTTAAGATCCACCCGAAGACTGGACAGGTGTACACCAACAAGGCCTTCACCCCAGCCAAAACATTTGACCTAATGGTAGGCATTAAAGACCGTTTTTTATGTGTGTGTTTGTATATTTATAGCTAAGTCACGTGTCATACTGTATCATGTATTGTACCTTGTAACATTTACCTAAAGGAATTTACTACCTCTCTTGTAATAGCATGATTGACATGGATTAATGTGCGATTAAATTATCTACGATGATAAAGGAGTGATGGATGCAGTAAGCACATGAACCTAATGATAGAGACATAATTACCTCGACTTAACAATTTTCTGTTAAGAAGATGGTGAGCATGTCATATAGCTAGCCTATTGCCTCCTCAAGACACGACATTCTCAGTGTGAGGTGAACCCCTCGTGATCATAAGACACTTGTTTAATGATTATTATCATCCAAACGTTTGTTTTGTCATGGCAAAAGCAAGTGCATTAATATTTGGTTATACAGTCAGGCAATATGGACAGATGAGATGCAGGCAAGCAGTGTGGATAGGTGAAATGCAAGCAGGCTGTGTGGATAGAAGAGATAAGGGCAGGGAGTGTGGATAGACGAGATACAGTCAGGCGATGTGGACACACAAGATAGCGAGACAATATGGAGAGACGAGTGTACTTTAGTTTTCCATTATCTCACGGCACCATGATATATATACGTGTATATATATATATATATATATATATATATATATATATATATATATATATATATATATATATTGTAATCTGTGTATCCCTGTTCCCTGTAAGCCTGCGAGGCTAAAGTTGGGGACCCCACGTCTGCAAAATTAATATCCACAAAAGGTTCATGGTTGTATAAACTTCATCCTACACATGTAGAGGGGAGCGGGATAAGAGATAACGAAAAAATAGATATACTGCGCTGCTGTTTTACTAATTGATTAACATTAGGAGGAGTAAAAGACGTAATGTTACCTACTGTGCTGGATCCAGTCGAGCAGCCTTCGAGGTGAAAATGATGGAATCTTTTGATTCGTTTGTTAAGCTCAAATAGAGGGTACCATTTGAATATGAATTTTACATCTGCTTTTATGGAAGTCTTTTCCATGCTCTCTGGGACTTGCTGTAAGCCATACATTAACTATAAAGAGAAAGTTTTATGGTATGCCTTGCCGTTCCAACAACTAAGGAATAGTGTAAATGTAACATTACAAGTGACACAAGAAAGGATCAGGTTTTGTTTCACGACCCGCAAAGGTTTATGCTGCTTGATGCCTGATTCATATCGATGGTGTTATGTTTGCCGTTGCTAAGTACTAATTCACTATTCCGGGTTCGATCCTTGTCGTAGGCAGAAGGCGCACAGTTCGTTCCAGCTTTTCATTCTTTCTCTGGTTGATATATAAACGGGTACGATCTTCGGCTAGGGTAAAGCACCACAACTGTGACAGGCCTGGCCAACCGACAGCTTGGTAGCTCTGATCGTGTTAACCCAGGGGCTGGCCATGTTTGGGGACGTGGCGTTACTGACAAGCTGATGAGCACACGAAGAGCTAGTACTTTCTTAAGCCGATCCAGGGCATCACAGTTTAGGTACGGTGCCACAAGACTATTCAAGTAATGATGTCACTCAACAAAGAACGAGGCTATGCATAATTTGTATTAGTGTACATTACTTAACGAGAGAAGGCCAGCTGTCTTCATTGTCCTGCACCAGTTGTTGGATACTAATACAGCCGTAGCTCAGTCTGTTGGCGCTATTTTCTGACAAAGTACCCCGTCGCTCAGGGACAATGTTGCCTCACTGTTTTATGTCAACATAAGCTTTGGTCGATCCCCGAACGCTTTGTTAGGACACTGTAATGAGATCAAGTAGCCTGTTTTTCATCATATCTGAGTCTTTGTAGTCTTAACACTAAAATGGTGTTTCATTAAATATAGAGTCATAAATCGGCAATACAATGGTGACGATCCCTAATTATTATATACTGTTGAGGCATTGTTCCTGGATCCTTCCTCCACTCGATAATAAACAAAGGACCGACAGTCGGCCTAGCGTCTCGTCACCTAAATACATCCGCATTACGGGTGACAATTTCCCATTGAGATAGCAAACCCTCACCCTCAAATCTCCCCCAATCTCCGGAACCAGAATGATTTCCGTAGGATCCCCGAGAGAAATTCAAGCTCATTTACAAAGTAGGGCGCATGACAAGACAAAAAATGGAGACATTAGCACAGGATCCTGGGAAAATTAGATGGTGCTATGACTTAGGAAACTTTAATTCTTCCACAGGCTTTGCCGAATGGTCCTTATTTGTCAGCGACACATTTTCTGTTGTTGTATCCGCTTTACAGAGTTCACAATAAGATCTTTTACCCAGGCAGTACATAAGAAAGAAAATATATAAAGGGAACAAAGTCAGAGGTTGATTATGTATCCCTTGCACCACGGCCGTCCACATTGCCCTAAAAGGCAGCTTTTGCCATTTTTACGGTAATCCAGGTGATTACCAGAGGCTGTTAAGAGCCCCTAATGTGAGCTGGCTGCAGATAGCCTGGAATGTACGTGTCGTGGGAGGCCCACCATCACAAGTAATGCTATTACTGTTAAGGTCATTGGAGTCTCGTTGTAAAAGACCGAGAAAATATCCAAGGCTACGACTGTATCATGCCCCTACAGTGGCGACATCATCACACCTACCATACCTGCCTTTCTATATTGCTCATCAGCTGTTACTTTGTACTTATGGTCATGGTGACCCACAGGTCCAGGCCCAGGACAACGGACAGCCACAGCTCAGCGCCACCACGCGAGTCTTGGTGCGCGTGGCGGACGTCCCAGAAACCTCGGCTCACCCACCCGTCCTACCAACCCTCGCGCCAGCCCACGTTATGGAGACGGACCCACCCGGACACCTCGTAGCCTTCGTCAACGCCCACGATCCTGACAACGACACCTTGTGGTACTACATTACAGGTAAGAAGCATAGATTAGTATACCTTGCTCTAGTGTAGTATGAAAGGCTTTCCTTGAACTGTACACGTAAAATACATCTTTTTTTTTTATGCCTTTCCCTAGATGCTGCATGGACACACACCGTCAATATCATAAGTCATTTCTTGACCAGGTGGCAAACCAGTGTAAAGCCTTTGCTTCTCAGTGCTCACGCATCTCAAGTCTTAGCTTATCTCTCTCGCCCACTCCTCCAAGAGTGTGATTTATTTACATGTACTTGTAGGAACAGGTTCAGTATTTCCTGTATTTGATCCTTGTTCATGTTTCTACTGATTTCAATGGTACTCGGATGTGCATATGACCACCGACAGTAAGCCATTTCTCGTGTTATTTTTGCATTTTATCTTTTGATGTAAGTCATCATTTTCTGTTGCGGATTCTGTCTGCCCAGCATATGTTATCTCCTTCCGATAAAAGGTCAGTAGATATGGAGTTGAATATTCGACGATGAAACAGCATTTTGCAGAGGTTTGAAGGAACAGGTGGATCCTGAGAGAGTGAATGGACAACTGCGAACAGCTAAAGCAATGAAGGTATCAACGACAATATGCATCATAGGAGGAGGAAGAAGCTATGTCTAGTGAAACTGCTTCGTTGGCAACCACCGGATAACCCGTATCCTTGGTACACATACGGTCGATATCTCACGTAACAGTAGTCTTGAAGTTCTGTGAAAATGAAGGAAATTGATTACGAAATTCCTTTCATTTGTAACTTGATATAAAGTAATGGTGATTTACATTTTTCTTTCTCCCAGCATCACGATAACAGTGTGTGTGTGTGTGTGTGTGTGTGTGTGTGTGTGTGTGTGTGTGTGTGTGTGTGTGTGTGTGTGTGTTTGTAGGTGTGTGATCGATCCACAGACTAAATGGGATTTTGGAGACATTTCTTCAACCGTTACTTACGAATATAAATCGAGAGCTTTCTCGATGAAGATATCTATATTTAACAAGAGTATATATATATATATATATATATATATATATATATATATATATATATGCATGCATATATTTTTATATTTCCTTGAGATTCATTATCTTCCTTTCTCGTCAAATGGAAAATTATATAGACACGATCCCTCAGGCTGTAGTTATCCTCGGTAGCCCCAAAGGAGGTTATACGCAGTAAGTGATCGTGTAACTAAATGTTCTCTATATAAGGGACGTGTATTTTCCTGATTAACACAATCCCTAAGAGTCAGGACCACCAAGTTATGCTCACCCGAGCATCATCAAGGATACAGTGAATGTTTAAATTTGTCATGAGTCCTTTTTTTGTCCTTCACAACATCATTGATTACGATGACACATAGCAACGGGGTCTTGTGCCCTCACCGAACAACGCTTTGTTAACGTTACATAAGAAAGATCTTGTGTCCACAGAGACTTGTGAGCTTTTGTGACACGTTTTATCAAATCTTGGAAACGTTAAAGGAACTGAAGTACTTCTGTGTCCCTGAAAGAGACAAAAAGATATATATATATATATATATATATATATATATATATATATATATATATATATATATATATATATATATATATATATATATATATAATTTTTTATTATCTTTTTTATTTTGCTTTGTCGCTGTCTCCCGCGTTAGCGAGGTAGCGCAAGGAAACAGACGAAAGAATGGCCCAACCCACCCACATACACATGTATATACATACACGTCCACACACGCAAATATACATGCCTATACATCTCAATGTACACATATATATATACACACACAGACATATACATATATACGAATGTACATAATTCATACTTTCTGCCTTTATTTATTCCATCGCCACCTCGCCACACATGGAATAACAACCCCCTCCCCCTCATGTGTGCGAGGTAGCGCTAGGAAAAGACAACGAAGGCCCCATTCGTTCACACTCAGTCTCTAGCTGTCGTGTAATAATGCACCGAAACCACAGCTCCCTTTCCACATCCAGGCCCCACAGAACTTTCCATGGTTTACACCGGACGCTTCACATGCCCTGGTTCAATCCATTGACAGCACGTCGACCCCGGTATACCACATCGTTCCAATTCACTCTATTCCTTGCACGCCTTTCACCCTCCTGCATGTTCAGGCCCCTATCACTCAGAATCTTTTTCACTCCATCTTTCCACCACCAATTTGGTCTCCCACTTCTCCTCGTTCCCTCCACCTCTGACACATATATCCTCTTGGTCAATCTTTCCTCACTCATTCTCTCCATGTGACCAAACCATTTCAAAACACCCTCTTCTGCTCTCTCAACCACACTCTTTTTATTTCCACACATCTCTCTAACCCTTACATTACTTACTCGATCAAACCACCTCACACCACATATTGTCCTCAAACATCTCATTTCAGCACATCCACCCTCCTACGCACAACTCTATCCGTAGCCCATGCCTCGCAGCCATACAACATTGTTGGAACCACTATTCCTTCAAACGTACCCATTTTTGCTTTCCGAGATAATGTTCTCGACTTCCAAACATTCTTCAAGGCTCCCAGAATTTTCGCCCCCTCCCCCACCCTATGATTCACTTCCGCTTCCATGGTTCCATCCGCTGCCAGATCCACTCCCAGATATCTAAAACACTTTACTTCATAGCTCCAGGAACGGAATTCAGCTCTCTAGTTTTTATGTATGATACACTAACACCAGAGCCCCTCATCAGCAGCTAAGCCCCCTTACACCTTTTCGTGGTTTCTCTCAGACCTCTTCATGTGACTTCATGTGCCCTGATCTGCAAGCCCTAAACCTGTGTATCACTTCCTCCAATTCTCCCATGCACGAATGTCATCCCCATACATTTTCAGAACCAAACATCTAAAAGAAAGAAAATCTTCACATCATCCTTCCTTCTCATTTTCCTCCTCGTTCTTTCACCATAAGATGCAAGTTTCCTCTTTGTTTGTTTCTCTTCATTCATCCTCTCCATATGTCCAAACCATTTACCACACTGTGTTCAGCTTTCTCAATCAAATTCCACCTACTACTACATTCTCTCTCTCTCTCTCTCTCTCTCTCTCTCTCTCTCTCTCTCTCTCTCTCTCTCTCTCTCTCTCTCTCTCTCTCATACAGTGTCATTCTTTACACGACCATCCATCCTCATATCACGTATTGCATTAGGGTATTTCACCTTCATCCACTTCCGATCTTTTGCTTTTAGGATCGAAGAACCAAAGCTATACATCACACTCGAGAATATTAGAAACATCAAGACTTTTCCATCCTCACAGTCCTCATTTCTGCTTGAAGCTTTGCCTCTTTATTCATCCAGTGGTTCACTTCAGCTCCTTCTCTTTAACCATGTAGAGTCCCAGGTGTTTAAAATTCCCCAAATCCTCTAGATTTTCCCCGTTCAAATTGACGCTCAAACCAACCTGTCTCATCCCACTTAGTTCATGACGTTACTTTTATTTTGACTCTGAAATTTCTCCTTCCACACACTCCCAAATTCAGATTAAAGCTTGTGTAGTGTTTCATTCGAGTTTGCCAAAAGAACCGCGTTATTTGCAAACAACAAAAGACTTCTCCCCACCCCCATCCCAGCATACTGTAGACCCCTCTGCCTCCCTCCAGGCCTCTTGCATTTCCCTCCCTCATCATTCCGTTCATAAGCCGATGAGACAGGCATGGTGACATCACCAATCCTTACCACAGTTACACCTTCACTTGGAACCACTCACCCTCCAGAGCTCCCAAATCACACAGACACTCTTCTCTCCTGATAGAAATCCTTCACTGCATCTGGTAGCTTCCCTCCCACATCAGATATTCCCAGTACCTTTCACAGGGTATCTCTTATCATCAGTGTCATACATTTTCTCCAGTCTCATAAATGACACTTACCAATCCACCAGTTTCTCCAAGTAATTCTCACATCAGTTCTTCAAAGCGAACACCTGAAGAGACGTTACCTCCCCCCAGTCTGATGTTCTGTGCTTGTCACCGTCCTCCCAGTCGCCACTCTCCATACAGTTTTACCAAGTCTACTGAGTTGGATTATACTTGTGTAACTCGAGAACTCACTTTTGTCCCCCTTACCCCTATATACTGGCACCACACAGGCATTCTGTCGGAACTCAGATCTTGAGCCACAAATACCATGGGAATCCTAACTAATCAGTCACCAGCAATATTGTTTCCTTCCTTTAGAAATTCAACTGTAATCCCTTCCACTTTGCCACACTTCACACACTTCATTTTACACGAGGCTTTTACCATTCTCTTTTCACAAATTCATTTGCCGTGACTCTGTCATTTTTCACACCTTCTCGTCCCATACGCTCAGCATCAGCTTCCCTATCATCTAATGAATTCAATATGTCGTCAGAATACTCGGAAATATACCGAAACCACAATCCTCTATCCACATCTAGGCCCCATACACCTTTCCATCGCCGCTTCACATGTCCTGCATTAGCCCACTGACTGTATTTCGACCACTGTATACCACATCTTTCCGCTTCACTCTTTGCCGTGCGCGCCTTTCACTCTCCTGCATGTGCAGGCCTCCGATCACTCAATATCTTTTTCACTCCATCCTTCCATTTCCAGTAACCACACTCTTCTTACCACCACATATTGTCCTCAGACGTTTTACTTCCAACATATCTACCCTCCTTCGCATATCCTCATCTTATTCCCATTATCGCATCCATACAACATCGTTGGGACTATTACACTTTCAGTCATGCCTATTTTCGCCCTCCTGGATGACAGCCTAAATGTTCCTAGAACCTTCGACCCCTCCCCAACCCTGTGACTCCTTTCCGCTTCCATGGTTCCATTCGCTGCCATGTCCACTACATGGTATCAAAAATAATTCACTTCTTCCAAAATTTCTCTACTGAAATTCACACCCCAACTAACCTGTCCCTCATCCCTGCTAAACCTAATAACGTTGCTCTTACTCACATTTACCTTCAACTTCCTTCTTTCACAGACCCTCCCAAACTCAGTCATCAACTTCTGCAGTTTATCACTCGAATCCAGTCCCGTGTAATCATCAAACAACAAGCGACTCACTTCCCAAATGTTTCTACCCTCTACCAACTGTAAACTAACTCCTAATTTCATGACCCTGGCTTTTGCCTCCCTCACCATCCCAACCATAAGCAATTCAAAGAACCATGGGGACATCTCACACTCCTGTTGCAGGCCGACCTTCACTTGGAACCGCTTAGTTTTCTCAATTCCTATTCGTGCACAAGCCTTCATAGAAACTTCCTGCTTCTAGCAGCTCTCCTCCCACACCCCATAGTCACTGTGTATATCATTCACTACGAAAAGATACTCATACGAAAATCAGTCTTTAGAGATAAGAATAATAAGAACAGACCCTCCTGTCATATGACTGAAGTAGAAATTATCTTTATAGGTGTGGGGAGGAGTTGGCAATTATATTAGTATCTTTAATTCAATGTAATTGGTAGTCAGTTTGTCGTTTATCCTGAATATTTCTACAAGAACAAAGACTATATCATAGTGATGCCAGCCAACACTGTAGGTCCTTCCGTGCTCAGAGTGAGGGGACATATAATGTTGAGTCGAGCATCCGGTATTTCTGTGACTGATTTCGGGTTCTGCTGCTAGAGCGGGGGAAGTGACTGTGCTCTAACCATCCTGTAGGCGGCGGTGCAAAAGAGAATACAGAGTACACAGGGTTTGTGAACTATTTACAAGGACTGGGCAATAATGAATTAATTGTTTCATTTACATAGTAAGTGAACAGTTTACAGAGGCCGAACTGCGATATTTGGGTTATATAACGAGATTTGCCATATGTAAACTATTTACCGTTGGCTAAATTCGGATGATACTTTTCAAGTATTTGTGGCACAACATTGTAATCTATGATATATATATATATATATATATATATATATATATATATATATATATATATACATATATAATCATATTGCATGATGCTATGACGATAGGTGGATCTGGGTTTATTGGTAATTTCACTTTGCCATGAATCTAAAAGGTTCTGGTCATGATCTTTCTAAATGATAATTTCAAGATTACTCCTTGGTAGATCCAGGTTATAATAAATCACATCCGAAGCATAAATGTCTTGTTATATCATTTGTGATAGCATGTGCCCTGAGCCCAGTGTAAGTGGGCATTCAGATAGACTGTTCTCCAGCTCGTCAATTTACTGGAATATGATAGAAGGAAGTTATATTATCCACAGTGCATGAGTGTATTTGAAATGCTTTGATTGTAGCACTGCCAAATGCTTGTACATTTTGTCCTGTTCATTCTTCGTCACTGTTAGAAATATACTAATGGACAGACCTTACAGGAGATTTCCGATTCCTATCTTGCTATCAGTAGTGAGTTGTCAGTATTTTATGAACCGCTGCACAGGCAAGAAATTAGCGCTTTTGCAAATCAGCCACACAGCTTTCAGGAGACTGTTGATTCGACGTCAGCTGATATCTGGAGAGAGAGAGAGAGAGAGAGAGAGAGAGAGAGAGAGAGAGAGAGAGAGAGAGAGAGAGAGAGAGAGAGAGAGAGAGAAACCGTAGGTGATCAACAGGTCCGCTGGAGGCGCGAGACCTCACTGTGGTGATAAACAACTCTGTGGGGAGTATCAACCGCCTCGCTCCCGGAATTACGCCCATCAATCACCATGACGGCAGCGTTCCCACCAACCCCCACCCAACACGCCCTCCCCTCACCCACACCTCATCCTTCCCAGGCCAAGGGGATTTGGTAGGTGGGTGGGGGGGCTCCCCCCTCAACAACCCTGCCCTCCGTCCCATCACACTCCCCCACGGCCCGACCATCAATAGCTAGTAGCCTCCCGCCGCCTCCCGCCCCGCCTCCCTCAGCCCCCCATCATAAACCACTCACCTGGAGTACCAGCCGAGCACACACAGCTGGGGGACGCTGCTGCTGCTTCTGCTCGCTCACCCACAAATTTAGACATCTGATCCCTCACGACGTAAATCACTTTCCTCTTCTGTGTTTTAAGCTTATGATTATACGTATGTGATATATTGATAACTGGTGTAGTCCTACATCTACTTCCCTCTGTATAATCGTCTAGGCTCTGGATAAAGACCACTTATACCGATTTTCTATTATTTCTGATATCCTCCTTGAGCGCTACGATGCAACCCTAGACCAGGTCAGTACAACACTTGAGCACGACGGTACAACCTTTTGCTCACGGCGGTTACAACCCTAGGCCAGGACGGTACAACCCTAGACCAAGACGGTACATCCCTTAGACCAGCACGGTGCAAACTTTCAGCATAACCGTACAACCCTTGAGCATGATGCCTTAAACCCAACCCTTAAAGGCTATTATCTCTCTCTCTCTCTCTCTCTCTCTCTCTCTCTCTCTCTCTCTCTCTCTCTCTCTCTCTCTCTCTCTCTGACCCAGTACTTCATAGACTGCCAAATTACACTCCTTAAAACCAGGTTGCTGTCTTTTCTCTCTGCCTC
Organism: Panulirus ornatus; assembly: GCF_036320965.1. NCBI lineage: Eukaryota > Metazoa > Arthropoda > Malacostraca > Decapoda > Palinuridae > Panulirus > Panulirus ornatus. The sequence goes on along the minus strand of NC_092225.1, from coordinate 62,234,964 downwards.
AGCCACACGTGGGTTGCTGGCATTCAGTCGACAGAAAGACAATCTCTCTGTCACACACACAGTACTTGGCTGCACGTAACTGACACATCTCTTATTTAGTAACTTTGGATGTTGCTGTGGCAAGAGGTGAGCGCAAACGCGCTGGCCCTGCCTTCTGACAAAATCTCGTCTTAAGACTCTTAAATACGTCTCTCTCTCTCTCTCTCTCTCTCTCTCTCTCTCTCTCTCTCTCTCTCTCTCTCTCTCTCTCTCTCTCTCTCTGAATAGATTCCTGAAGAAAGAAAAGAGAGATAGAGATAGCTAGCATCCTTGTTTTGCATATAAGCATGATATTGAAACGAACAACTGCAGCAATTGAATATCTCGACATTTATTACATCTTCCAGACACGCTTCATATTTCACTTCATCTCAGATAACCTCCCGATATGTGATGAAGGCTCATGTCTAAAGGCCAGCTTAACATTTCAAACTTAAGATAGATAAAACCTACGATCATGCAATATATTATGACAAATAACAATCCAATATCTTACCGCAGTGACCTCCCAAGACTTAATAATCTGACATTGATCTCCGACTCACGTGAATACTAAATCAATAACAAATATCTTGGGTCCCTGTGTTTATACATCTGATCCATCTCCCTGGAGCGGAAGGGATCTCATATCTAACCACAGGAACGTGTTCGTGCTACCACATCTCGGCCACAGACCACACCAACCTCGTGAGAGTGACAATGTGCTACCCCACCTCACCAACCCCTTAAGACTACAGCAGTGGGGGTCGTCTCACCTTACCGCCTGTCTAGAGTGGTATCTTCCCCCCTGCCAGTGGCGTCACTATGCCCCAGAAGTATAGGATGGGGACGTCTAGCCTCAGAGTGTGTTGAGAGTGCTACACTTCGACCATTGGCCACATCAGTCAAAGCATTTTAAGCTCCTTCCGCTAACAGGTTGGAAACAGTTAAATTATCCCTCCAACACAACCCTACCACTGTTTTAAAACGTGCAGTTTGGTTTATCGTTCGATTTTCCGCTAGGAAAAGGGAACAAGAATCCTGAGCGTTTTCATGTATTACCACATCTTTATAGGACTCTGTACAAACTAGCCCTTGGAAGATGAGGTAATACACGAAAGCGCTCATGATTCTCATGTTTTCTTTTTCGTAGAGGTGTTTCTGCATATATATATATATATATATATATATATATATATATATATATATGATTTTTTTTTTTTTTACATGTTCGCCATTTCCCGCGCTAGCAAGGTCGCGTTAAGGACAGAGAACTGAGCCTTAGATGGAATATCCTCACTTGGCCCCCTTCTCAGTTCCTTCATTTGGAAAATAAAAAAAAAACGAGAGGGGAGGATTTCCTGACCCCCATGGCCTTTTACGACACGCAGGGAGTACGTGGGAAGTATTCTTTCTCCCCTATCCCCAGGAATATATATATATTATATATATATATATATATATATATATATATATATATATATATATATATATATATATATATATATATATATATCGAAAGTAACGTAACCCAAACTACTCCCCACAAGTAGCTGACCTCATAGGACAAAGACACTAACTTAAATAAGACACAAATAAAATCTTGAAAATGATTCAGACTCTGAGCACCACCATCCCTAACCTTATCACTGAAAGCAACAGACCTGTGCCTCTTTCTTAACATTGCGAAATGCTAAACCAAAAGACCATTTCTTGTGAACTATAGATAAGATCTATACGTGCCACACTATCCTATCCCTCACGCATGAAGGACTTCTGACGCATCACATAAGCAAAACGTGACAAAAATTCTTCCCAAAAGGAATACAGTCTAACCTTGGAAATGAGAAAGAACTGACCCAAGCCTCGCATTTCAACAACTTATACTCTCAGATTCCACTACCCTCCCCTCCTCAATAAACTCAGCAAAAGAATAACACCCGCATGTCTTAATGCCCTGACAAGCACTAAACAACTTCTCTGGCCACTCACTGTTAAACATCATCCCACCAGGCATACACCCATCTAGAACATATCTCGCCAGAAACATTCGAGTTACACTTTCTCGTCTATATTCTGGACACCACTCGTCTCCCGTACATTGCAAGCACAGTTTCAACATATATCCTAACCCGTTAGGCCCATGTCGCAATTTTCACACTGAAGACACTGATTACATACCCCTCGACTGTCATGATATGGCCACACCTGTTGATAACCCCGAGAAAAATGAAGCACGATTAAGTTCCCAAGTGCATTTTCGTGGAATTATCACATCAGGAGAGATACAAGAATGAGATAGAAGACTAAGAGCAGTCAGTTGATATACAAGGAAGAGACGTGCCTAAGACGCCACTGGTAAATAAGCGTTACCGGATGGTGGTGTTCGGGTCTGGCAACATGTCTGTCATAAAATTTTATTATGTGGACAGGAAAGGTAACTGTTTACAAATTTGCCAAAGCAAAAGCTATCCAGTTTGTATATGCCTTCACTAATATTCATGTAACAATTCTTTGTGTATTTGATAAAAGAAGATTCAATTATGTTTCTCATGGTAAAGGAGTTACAGTTAAAAACTGAATAAGCGTTTCTCCAGTCAATACAGTGGTCATAATTTTTAACATAAACAAAGCATTTGATTCTTGTCCTTTTCTTATACTATGTTCGTGTTGCTTAAGTCTATCATAAATATCCTTACCAGACTGCCCAGTATGAAACATATTACGATTTTTACAAGGGATTCTGTAAACACACCCCGCAGAATTTTCCGTCAAGTTTTTCATTTGATATTCTTTATAGTATTGTTATTGTTGAAGGCTACATTCACTTTTAAGAATTTATGCAACCTGGGGCGTAATATGAGATTATCACTAAGAGGAAGAACTAAAAGATATTTGGTATCAAGGGGAGGTTTGGGTTTGATTTCTATAGAATTATTTCTTTGCTAACTCAAGGGATTGATCAATGAAAGATCTAGGATCCTTTAACTTGGATCCAGTAGAATAAATCTTCTCAAACTCATCATCATTCCAGTCGATGTTTCTTAGGACAGTACGTATAAGCAGTCCGGAACTGTTGACCAGTTTGAAGAGATATATTTCGATAATTTATATATAAATAAAACATCGAAGTTTTGTGGTATATGGCATAGGAGGCAAAGTAGCAGTCAACCACGAATCTACTGTCCAGGTTTGATGACTGGAAGTGAACGCCATAGATCAAAAATGATTTAAGGGAAGCTTTACTGTTCATTGGATTTTCAATTTTCATGTTTGTGGCGCTTGTGGAACGGTATAGGAAAACAGAAAAGTTGCCTAGTAATACAAAAGTTCGATTTATTAGTATATGGAAAAACTGTATTTCCATACATTGATTGACGTTGTTGGGAACGAAACTATTACTTATACTAGACCAGACTTCCATCTGTCAGAAATTACGAAGAAGGAAAATGACATTAAAAGTTACCATCGTCTCCACCACGTGGAGGAAAGACCACCTGCTGTTTACTCCACATGTATTTCCCTTTTTTTCTAATATTTTGGGATTATTTGTTCATCTTTTTTTTCTTCATGTTATCAGTTATGTTTCTCGGCAACAAATACTATAAACATTAATATGAAAAGATATGTATTTTTTTCTTACTTCACTTGACATGCAGATCGGAATGCTATCTGTCATCCCGATTTATGACTTTCTAACACGTGAGAAAAACATAAAATATTGTTGAAATTCATGTCGCCTAAGCTCAGGCACTTGAAATACTGTATATCTACTCCAGATTTACAGTTCCCCTGTTAGAATATCTCTGGGAAACCTGAGCTGTTAGTGGCAATAAACCAAGATATACATTTTGCAAACACACACACATGCATACATATATATATATATATATATATATATATATATATATATATATATATATATATATATATATATATATATATATATGGAAGAAGAAAAATTAGTACGTTTAATGACATTGTAATCCAAACAATACTTAAAGGATGTGAGGCATCGGCTATAGACAAGGCTGTGCGGAGGAGGGTGGACGTTTTAATAAAATGTTTGAGGATATTATGTTGTGTGACGTGGTTTGATCAGGTAAGTAATGAGAGGGTAAGAGAGATTTGTGCTCATAAAAGGACTTTGGTTGAGATAGCAGAAGAGGTTTTGCTGAAATAGTTTATACATATGGAGAGAATGAGTGAGAAAAGGTAGAGAAAAAGGGTGTGGCAAGAAAGATTTTGAGTGGTCGGGGCCTGAACTTGCAGAAGGGTGAAAGGTGTATACGGGAATAGGAACAATGTGGTATACATAGATCGACTGAACCAGGGCATGTGAAGCGTCCAAGGGAAACCATGGAAAGGTCTGTGGGGCCTGGTTGTGTATAGAAGATGTAGTTTTGGCGCATTACACATGACAGTGACTGGATATGAGTGAATGTGGCCTCTCTTCGTTTGTTCCTGGCACTATCTCACTAACGAAGATGAAGCATATATATATATATATATATATATATATATATATATATATATATATATATATATATATATATATCATTGTAGTTAATAGCCGTCTCCCACGTTTAGCGAGGTAGCGCAAGGAAACAGACGAAAGAATGGCCCAACCCACCCACATACGCATGTATATACATAAACGCCCACACACGCACATATACATACCTATACATTTCAACGTGTACATACATATACATATACATATATCGGGGCCTGAACATACAGGAGGGTGAAAGGAATAGAGTGAATTGGAATGATGTGGTATACCGGGGTCGACGTGTTGTCAATGGATTTAACCAGGGCATGGGAAGCGTCTGGGGTAAACCATGGAAAGTTTTGTAGGGCCTTGATGTGGAAATGGAGCTGTGGTTTCGGTGCATTACACATGACAGGTAGAGACTGAGTGTGAACGAATGTGGCCTTTGTTGTCTTTTCCTAGCGCTACCTCGCGGGGGGAGGGGGATGCTGTTTCATGTGTGGCGGGGTGGCGACGGGAATGAATAAAGGCAGCAAGTATGAATATGTACATGTGTATATATGTATATGTCTGTGTATGTATATTTATGTATACGTTGAAATGTATAGATATGTATATGTGCCTGCGTGGGCGTGTATGTGGGTGGGTTGGGCCATTCTTTCGTCTGTTTCCTTGCGTTACCTCGCTAACGCTGGAGGCAGCGACAAAATATGATAAAATATATATATATATATATATATATATATATATATATATATATATATATATATATATATATATATATATATATCCCTGAGGATAGGGGCGAAAGAATACTTCCCACGTATTCCCTGCGTGTCGTAGAAGGCGACTAAAAGGGGAGGGAGCGGGGGGCTGTAAATCCTCCCCTCTTGTTTTTTTTTTTTTAATTTTCCAAAAGAAGGAACAGAGAAGGGGGCCAGGTGAGGATATTCCCTCAGAGGCCCAGTCCTCTGTTCTCAAAGCTACCTTGCTAACGCGTGAAATGGCGAATAGTTTAAAAGAAAAAGAAATATATATATATATATATATATATATATATATATATATATATATATATATATATATATATATATATATATATATATATATGTATATATTTTCTTTTAAACTATTCGCCATTTCCCGCGTTAGCGAGGTAGCGTTAGGAACTGAGGACTGGGCCTTTTTTGGAATATCCTCACCTGGCCCCCTCTGTTCCTTCTTTTGGAAAATTAAAAAAAAACGAGAGGGGAGGATTTCCAGCCCCCCGCTCCCATATATATATATATATATATATATATATATATATATATATATATATATATATATATATATATATATATACATATATATATATATATATATATATATATATATATATATATATATATATATATATATATATATATATATATATATATATATATATATATATATATATACTGCTAAATCGTCCAAGTATAAGTCGCAGGTATGAAGAGCTAATTATACAGTGCCTTGTTCTCCTGATGTCTCTTACTCTACACTACAAATCTACACAGCTAAGTCTCATCTAACAATCTACCGTGCTAATTAAATATCAAAGGCATCCTTGTGTAATGTCATTATATAATAATTGAGTACATTACCATTCTGGTAACTGGTATAGCAAGTTCTCAGATATGTCAAGCTTGGGATCCTGCTCTTGACGAAGTTGGTACATTGTCGAGTCGATAGGATATGGCTTGCGACGTGGACGTAATGGTAGCTCCCGCAACTGCTGCAGGCGTCGACGAAGCGAGAACTTGTGGATGGAAACTTTCTGCCCAACCATCAGCTTGTATTGTGTCCTGGAGACTAGCATGACGTCACTTGTGCCACGCCAGGTGCTCATTCCGATGATCACTCATCCGTCATTTGACTGATGAGAGGGTCATATCCCTCAGTACAACGCTCGTCTGTTGTATCTGCAGTTACTGTAGTCTTAGTCTGTAGCTTCATATGCTGGCTCATTGCATCATTTACCGTAAAAGTTGCTGGAGTGATCATCTTCAAACCTTATAGCTCCAATAAAGTTCTGTAAGACCATTTCCCACAAAATATACAATAGAAACAATCTGAATCTTTATTGATTGGCCTTTCTTGTTTATGACCAACTGAAAATCTTCCGAATCTCATCCATCTTAAAGAGTTTCAGAAATAGAATGTATAAGCTAAACACATTTATTAGTTACCGTCTTAGCTTATCAGAAAATATATTGCATTCAGTGTACTAGGTAGGCAGCTTGTCGATGATTCTGAATATCAAAATATTCGCAGGACGCAAGAGTTGCAGTTTGTCGATGATTCTGAATATCAAAATATTCGCAGGACTCAAGAGTTTATCATACTGAAGTTAGCAAATACTGTACATTCCTGTTTCGCTCATACTCCCCTTCGACAAGGAAGACAAACGGGAGAGCAAGCAAGAGCTGTAGTGTGCCTTTTCCCTATTAGGTAACATCTCTTGATAGTAAAACCATTAAACACGACGGTACGACCCGGAACACAGTGACACAACCATTGATATTATATCTTGGCCTTTGATCGTACTCTTAATGGTCAGAGGAAAAATGTGCACCATTATGCTCAAAGTCGTCCCGTCATGCTTAAAGGCCGTACCTTCGTACTTGAGTCTCAAGGGGTTGATATCAACGTAAATACATGAAGCCTCGGCCACTCGCCCGGCGAAGTTGAGGTGAGGAAGCGCCCCAGTCACAAATGAAATGGATTACATGAAAATAATCCGCTTGAGATCCTAAATGAAACTAAACTATGATTACTAAGCTAAGCTTAATCTCGTGCTGCTAATACATGACTGGTAGTACATGAGAAAATGATACATAGAAGAGAGTATTAACAACGCCTCTCCGAACCAGCCAGGGTCAATGTTGACCTGAAGTGACCCAGTCTAAGCAGGGCATTGTTGATAGCCCATGTTGCACGTGCGTGCTGACGTTCGTCCTCCGTCATATAGCTACCGGTGGCAAAGCTTATTCACTCTGAAGACCGATCCCATACCTTCATGACAATTAGTCTTATACCCTGTTCAACGCAACGAATCCCATACCCTGCGCTTTACAAATGATCCCATACCCGTTATACTACAATTCTTTCCATTCCTAGTGCATTATGAATGATCCCATTCCTTATGCATTGCGACTGATCCCATACCCAGTGCATTACAGCTGATCCCTTACCCAGTGCATTATAACTGATTTCGTACCCAGTGCATTACAGCTGATCCCATACCCAGTGCATTACAGCTGATCCCATACCCAGTGCATTACAGCTGATCCCATACCCAGTGCATTACAGCTGATCCCATACCCAGTGCATTACAGCTGATCCCATACCCAGTGCATTACACCTGATGCCTGACCTAGTGCATTTACAGCTGATCCCATACCCAGTGCATTACAGCTGATCCCATACCCAGTGCATTACAGCTGATCCCATACCCAGTGCATTACACCTGATGCCTGACCTAGTGCATTACACCTACCCCAGTGCATTACAATAATGATGAGTGTTTCAGTATTTACTACCACCATTATACAAGAAAGGTGAAACATTTTACAAGTGAACTAAATATTTAGACCAACACAACCCAACATTGACACTTAAAATAACGTTGATAAAAGATCACCAAGAACAAATAAAAAAAAAATGTTGTTGGGCCGTTTATCAGGTGATTACTCAGTCACAGAGCAGATCATTATATCAGTTCCACATTTTGTCTTCCATCTCTACCAATTTGAGTTTCTCATTTCCTCAACAAGTAAAACGTTGTCGATCGGATTCCAGCTCAAATTCTTTGCCAAAGAGATAACAGCTAAGCTTTATTACAGCACAAAATATTGCCAAATATTATTTTTCAATTTTAGCTTTCATTGTTTCAATCATTTTTCTACAAATAAATGCTGAGTATTTCAACTCTTTTAAGCCTGGATCAAAAGCATCACTCCCCTCAGACGAAAAGTTTTTGATATTCAGCAAATCTTGCAATTTTTCAGGCCAACTGAAATTTTTAGGTTTTCTCTCTTCTTCTTGGTAGCTGTTTTCATGGGGAGTCGGTCTTTGTCACATTATGAATGAACAGAATGGTGAAGTGTCACGGAGAGCACTTGGTCGTCTTATGTGCTCCGGTAGAATTTATCTTTCTGAAAACTTTCATCTTTCCATATACAATAATTGCTCAAATATACCAAGTAATATGATTAAATGCATAATTCTTGAAGGTACAGGGAAACTCCTCCTGTAACCCAGCTTTTTGTCCTTGATGGCGTAATCCAACGATAATATTTCCCTCCAAGTCAATTATAAACAACGTCTATCAAAAAAGTTTTTCATTCCTTTTAAGAATGACTTCATTTGTTTCTCCTACTTCATCTACACTGACGCCTGTATTCGATCTGTCTCAAACTGCTTCGAGAAGACATAATGGTCTAAGAGCTGATTGTCTTTTGGGTGGAATGTATCAGTTAGCAGTTTTAGCTTCTTTTTCAAAATTTCCTTTTGTTCAATTATCACAGAATACAGTGATAGGCACCTGAGTTTATCTCGAAAGAGGAACATTTGAGTCGACCATGCTTGAAAGGTAGATGCACGTAATGTTTGATATTTCACTGATATATATATATATATATATATATATATATATATATATATATATATATATATATATATATATATATATAGGGAAGAAAGAATATTTCCCACGTATTCCCTGCGTGTCGTAAAAGGCGACTAAAAGGGGAGGGAGCGGGGGGCTGGAAATCTTCCTCTCTTGTTTTTGATTATCTAAAAGAAGGAACAGAGAAGGGAGTCAAGTGAGGATATTCCTTCAGAGGCTCAGTCCTCTGTTCTAAACGCTACCTCACTGAAGCGGGAAATGGCGAATAGTATAATATATATATATTATATATATATATATATATATATATATATATATATATATATATATATATATATATATATATATATATATATATATATGTGTGTGTGTGCGGCATTTTCCGCGTTATCGTACTATTTCATCGTTTCACGCTTCAGGAAGGTAGGGCTAGGAGCAGACGAAGAAAGGCTTCATCCGCTCACATCAATTCTCTAGCTGTCAAGGGCAGTGCACCGAAGCCACAGCCCGCTATCCACAATTAGGACCACATCCATTTCCATGGTTTCCCCTGGCCTCCTTACATTCCCTGGTTTAATCCACTAACAACACCTCGACCCCTGGATACCACATCGCTCCAATTCACTCTATCCCCTGCACGCCCTTCACCCTTTTGCATGTTCAATTTCCAAAGGATGAAACAGACGGAACCAAGTGGTTAGTGCTCATCTTCCTCGAATATGTGTGTGTATGTGTGTTACCGGACTTCGCTTACAAGAGGTTACACTGGGAGTGAAAAGTCGTCTTTGACGGTGCTGTATCATCAGAATTACAGTCCCATCGAAGAACTTCTCACTGCATAATAGTCAATAGTGTCCCTGCTACTGGAAGCAACGCAGCCATGGATCTGTAGAAGCCTTTGGAAAGAGGCATATGATGACACTAGGGTTCCGGGTTAAATGTAGATAAGACAAACAAATCGTGTTCCTTTCTTCAAAAATGAAAGAAAATCAACCCATTTTTGATCGTATAAGCTGGTCACAGGAAATTGCTCTTTACACGGTAATGCAGGATTGGAACCATCCCAATCGTGAGGCTGAACAACACAACGAGTTCCATAATCGCTTCCTTAAGTATATCATTAAGAGATTCAACCGCATTAACTCCTAAGTTATGAAGAGAGTTGGTTTAACGAGCCTTACCCTACAACAGCCTGTAATTCTCGTTTGTCTGATTTTAGCTGCTGGTCACAAAACCCTCCTTGGGAATCTCCAGTGTGGACGATGTCACCCGACCTCTTTGCCATCATTAACTTTCTTATGAAGCAAGGATGGTTTAGGGGAATCTAGCACCATTATATATTAGAGCTGGAATGTACTTGTGATCTTTCTTAACAGCTGGAGTTATAAGACCATTCCAGTCAAATGCAGCTCATGATGATGTCTCACAGGAAACATGAGCCTACTTCATGAAACTTGCCGTATATAACCTGAGGGTGAAACTTCCTGCCATATATAACGCGATCTACAGAAACTTGATAACACAAACTGTACAGAGCCACAATCTTTTGAAAATGTGTCGGGCGTCTTACGACGAGAGAATAGTATACTGCACGCATAAAGTTCCGGGTCGCAAAGAATTGCCAATTGCCTCAGTCACAAGTGATTATTACATTTGTCGGTCATATAAGATCACGAGTGAGGTTAGTATAATTATTAGATTATTTTTTTTTAATGTCCGCTGAGACGATACAAACACCTAAATGGCCTAAACAATGCCATCTCATTAAAGCTCTCTCTCTATATAATACTTTATATTGCAGTTCTTGGCATTAGTGAGGTGGTGACAGGAACTGGAGAAGGCCGCATTCCGCTCACATCCAAATTTCTCTGTCATGTCTATCGCTCTGAAACCATAGCTCCCTATCCAGAAACAGGCCCCATAGATCTTACCATGGTTTCCTCCAGCCGCTTCACATGCCCTGGTGCAGTCCACCGACAGCACAGCGACCACTGTATACCACACCGTTCCAATTCAATCCCATGCTTGCCTTTCACCTTCTTGCATGCTGAGGCCCAGATCACTGAAAACATTTTTCGCCCCATCCTTTCCTAAATTATCTACCCGAGCGCAACCAAGGTACCCAGTTTATCGACCAGTCCCTAGGGGAGGATGAAACGCTGAGTTGACTATGGACCGACTTAGCCCAACCGTGAGTCGAACCTACTCGCTTGATCCCGAGCGGCGCGTGAATATGTCACGGTCATTAAACGCCACCTGCTTCCCAAGGACGTCTGCTGTGTATCTACTTATATTTCCAAATCTCAGATTCGACAAATTTCACTCAAGTAGGCAGTTTGGTTAGTATGATTGTTACGTGAGATAACCTAATTAAATTTTCAAATTCGGATGTATTTTAAACCGCTTCGGATATTCCTTCATCCGATATACAGATCGAACATCCTGCACAAGATTCGTTTGAAAAACACCCTCCCGAAAAACCATCAGTTTTGAGGTTCGTGCAATGATTTCAGCAAATGAACTTAAAGAATTGTGAGTATCATTTACTTTCGTCGGCGCCTCTTTCTTTGTGGGCTTTTCCTAGAGCTAGAACTTCACTGCAATTATCGGGAAACGTCGATATTTGCGGCGAGAGTTGAAAAAGAAAATGAGAATTAAGTCCAGCTCGAGGTCAAGAGAGGAGAACCCTTTTACACATTTGGAAAATTGGTCGGATTAGATATAACGACCGTCGAAGATATCCCTCAGAAAACCAAACCTCGTCAACCTTACCATGCGATAACAAGACACGACCAGCAGGTCTACCCCTTTATATAACCCTCCGCCAACCACTATTTTTCTCCTGTATAGGAATAGATTTTTCTTTCAAACTCCCGTCACAAGGGAAACTATTTTTCCCGCCCAGGAACAGTTGATTAATCCATAAAGAAAATAACCTCTTGGTTAGGACAGAAAAACGTAATACCTACTAATAAGTAAGTTTAGTGTAAGGGCGCATAAATTACGTTGACTAACTAAGAATATTATAACAAAATATTACATAAAACTACTGGAATTGTTCAGGACAAAAGAGTTTTAGATTTTGAGTAAACCTTACAACCCTGTGGCAAGTCCATCAATAAACCCTCGTCCGTAAACCACTTTAGGTCGTTGTTATTCTCAAGTTCAGTTTCTGAACTGAAGTCGACATTGTTTATGTACTTTAACTCGTATCTCAATACGAGAAACACAATTCTGCTCAGATGAATCATCTTTTATCGTCAAGTTCCATCATAACTCGGCTAATTAGTGGACTTGCTTTACCAACTCCCTCCCTTGATTAAAGAATCTGCATGAAAATCAGGAGGACCTCCGTTAAAAACACTAATTACCAAACTCAGTCAGGGAACTCGCACGTACCTCTTCCTTTTTTTTTTTTTTTTCCAACTGTGAAGTGGACGAACGAAGCGCGTCAGCAAGTGAGTCGTCTCGGGACCGAGTCGAGTCAGCAGCTTGAGGGTTCACACAGCCCCATGTGTCTCCGTCACTTGCCAGCTTCACTCCAGGGGTCGAATCATTTTGATCAAACCTCAGAGCAGCATCGTTCACCCAACCTGTAGAGAGACGCTGCTTTTGATATAGCGTTTCAGTCATGTTTAGAAACACTCTGTTAACGATCCGTCTGTATGTAATAACTTCTGCAAGTTCAATGAACAAATAACATGCAGACTATCATACTACGTGTAGTTTTAAATCAGATCGGGAACATAGAGGTTACTTTAGCCTTTTTACTATTCCTTTTTAACGACCTAAAATTCATAGAAGGATTGTGGCTTACTGTGTCAATATATCACACCCATGGGAAGGTACTGTATTAATATATATATATATATATATATATATATATATATATATATATATATATATATATATATATATATATATATATATATATATGTGTGTGTGTGTGTGTGTGTGATTCACTATACTCTCAAACAGAAAACGTAACATGTTGAGCAGATTTACCTACCTTGAAATTATATGTTAACGCTTCAGTTTATTCTCTTTAATTTAGAAAAGAGAAAATGTTTACTTTTGCTGTTGAAGGTAGAATTGCATATTTGCGCCGTTTTATCTTTTAGGCTCTTTGCGTTATTTTTTTTTCATATCTTTAACCCCAGACTTTCCCGGTGGTTCAGAGCCCTATCTACTCTTATGGTTAAATGAATAAAAAGAGAATAGTTAATCGATTGATTTGGTTGACATTGTTTTCCCAGTGGTCTTTGATGTCTCTTGAACGATTCTGACCTTCACATCCATCGCAAAATAAGTAGGTCCGAAATGGTATATTTACCCATGATATAACGCTAACCACTACACCACGGAGGTCCAATGATATAGACCCCAGATATTAACAGTCTTCCACATAAAAGCGTCAGCCTTTGTTTTATATGTTAGCTGAGTCAGTGTGGGTAACTAAGGCCCTAATCAATGCCATCCCATTAACGCTATATATATATATATATATATATATATATATATATATATATATATATATATATATATATATATACCCTAGCCTGAGCCAAGTACCCATTATCTCTACCAAACCCTACGGGTGGATGAACAGCTAGGTTGACTGCGAACCGAATGCCTCATTCAGGATTCGAACCTATCTATGCCCTCAACCCTGGGCGGCCCGGGAATGTGTCACAACCACGAATACTAACCACTACACTGTACTATTTGATCTTACAAGTTGAGTGTCTGACATATTACTCAAGTTTTTCCGCTTGATACTTTCTTAAATACTAATAATCAGTTACAACATTATAGGCACGAAGTAAAGGTTGACTAAAATAACGTTACTTATGAAGTCAAAGTTACAAAAGTAACGTTACTTACAAAGTACAAGCTGCAAAAGTAACGTTACTCACGAGATACAAGCTACAAAAGTAACGTTGCTTACGAGGTAAAAGTTACAAAAATTACGTTACTTGCGAAGTAAAAATCTACAAAGGTAACGTTACTTACGAACTAAAAGCTACATAAGTAACGTTACTTACGATGTAAAAGCTACAGAAATAATGCTACCTCCGAAGTAAAAGTTACAAAAGTAGCGTTACTTGCGAGATTAAAGATTTCAGAAAACGGGGAAGGACTTTCAAACAGTACTGAAATACAAACTCGGGCGTAAATGATTTAAACGAATGTACTCCAGTTGGTGCCTCAGCTCTCTCATGAAACAGCAGGTTAGGTTATTAACAGTAACGTTGACACCAGCTGCCTCTCCCAGCTCGTTCTCAGCCCTTACACCGTCTGAGTCAGTACGTGCATTACAGGCCGTCAAACCTTTACGTAGGCTGTGAGCAAATCGTCCCCTTATACCCTTCGACTTGTCTGTGAAACTCTTAAAATGAGTTTTTATCTGACCTAGCCAAACCTCTCCACTCTATCTGTGTCTTGCTCCACCGGAGATAACACATTAGTGTCAACGGGTTACGGTCCAATGTCATGATCATAACAGATGTCAGCATAGTCTGAGGGTTTTGTACTCAGTTAGGCTGGCACAGACAGTGTAAAGTACTTAGGTTCTCTTTATCGACCAAGCCAGAGTGGAGGATGAACAGTTCGGATTATCTGTGGACCGACTGTCGCGCCGAGTTTTACTCTCGTGTGTGTGTGTGTGTGTGTGTGTGAGTGTGTGTGTTTGTAAACACACAAAGGAGTAAAAACATGGCTTAAATACATACAAGATCAAAAGACATTGCAGCACGAATGTGATGTTCTCTCCCCGTTAGAGAGTGGCAAATGTTTTCGTACCGTACCCACAGCAACTATTAACTGCATTTCGTTGTATGATGTCCAGTGCAATTTTAAAATGTCCAATCACAAGTCAAGCACTTTACATTATTGCATCAAGTTATATAATATACCCAACTCTTGGACCGAACACTTCATGAGCTTCGCTCATCAAATTAAAAAAAGTATCGTAGAAAATATGGTTAAAACCCACTATTCTCACTGTGGTATTATCCTTTGATTTTATGTTTATGATTTATTTCGACGACATACAAACAATTTAAAGGTGAAAATATTCAGTCGTAGTTAAAGGACCCTAGAGCACACCAGGTCGAAGCCTCACTGAACCCTCCGTCTCTCGGGAGAGGGGGTTCGTTATTGCTTCGACCATGTGCGTACCGGAATTTTCTCATCGCTAGGTTTGTACCTTTCGAAACAGAATTTGGTACAGTTTCAACCGTGCGCTTACCTGGACTAGGGCATGTCCCGCATCGCATCAAGTGGTCGAAGCTGTACCGACCCCTCTGTCTCGAAAGGCAAAGACTGAATCATGTAGTTTATTGTTTTGATGTGATACGTTTTGCACACTAGGCGTGTTCTAGCACTTCTCGATATATGAATCAAAATCATACCGTACGTAACATCTAAATACGATATATATCTCCCCTTGTAACTCCTGATGTAACCCCTGAAACACTAGTGCAATCAGTATATACAGACACACTCGTGAGACTGAATCATGTAGCCTGGCGTCGGAACCAGCTTAGGTAACCATCATTTCCTCTCGCTTAAGTTATGACAAATGAGACATTCCTTTTTAAGAGTCTTGACAGAGTGATATTGTTCTCACGAAGCGAATATCTGATTTTGGTAAGTCATAACTTAAACGATCAACACTTACGGTTCAGTGGTAAGGGATCCGCTCATTGCTGGTGAGCCTCGGTGAATGTCAACACGGTTGGCAGCACCGAAATGGCATGGGCATGCGCACTTACGCAGTACTCGTATCGCAAAGTAACCATCAGTAATATATTCTTCATATCAACTTCCTCCTCTAGTGCATTACGATCGCCATGAACTGTAGAACTGATTTATTACAACTATCTTCCAAGCAAGCGCCATGTGGGCAAACTACCGAACGACTGTACTGCTGTCTCGATTCAACGACGTTGAGATTTGTTCATAGCTTAATATTTTTTTACACTACATTTATGTTAAGTGATAAGGCGGCACATACGAGTATTGTAGATATCACGTAGTGGCTTCTTTCATCTACGAGGTTGAAAAGAATATCATCTCGCGGAACTGCCGACTTCGATGCATCGTCCAAAATTTGCTCTGAAAAGTTTCTTGATCAGTTTTAACCGCTGGGTAACCACAACACTGATAGTCTGAGATATGAATGAAGACTGAAGATCATGAGAACGACAGTGGTATGTTTAGTGAGTCTAGAAATGTGTTGGCGGAGGTGGAGGCTGTAGACTCCGCATTGTTAGATAGGCTCAGGTTTCTCCGTGATCATAGTAGTGACAACCACGTACAGGGGAAGGTGGTTCCCACGTACAGGGGAAGGTGACTTTCACACACGGGGGAGGTGATTTCCACGTACAAGGTGAACCTCCAGGTACAGTGGTATGTGATCCCCTGCGCTCATTGGAAGGTGACTTAAATGTACAGGGAGGATGATCCCCACCTATACAATGAGGTAATCCCTACGTATAGAGGGGCAGGTGACCCCCCCGTACAGGAAGATGGAACCCTTGGGAATAGAAGCAGATCAAGTGTGTAAGGGGAGGAAAGGGTTCATATCATGCTGGGAGTCGGGTTCGAACCAAGCGATCATATGGTCCGTCCAGAGGCTCATTTGACTCAGTTGTCCGAGTCACTGGACCCCAACCTTACTGCGCAGAACCATATGCAAATTCTTATAAAAACTCCAACGATTATGAATATCTAATACATATAACTTCTCATGATTTAGATGTACTATTTCTATTATGTAATTTGGTTTTATTAAGAATACGTCCCAGTGTGTATCTTTTTAAAGGTAGCATTTGTTCCTATACTTTACCTGTCTTCATTGGCTTTTCCTGATAGAGGGAGACGAGAGCGGAAGGTTCAGTATGGGTGTGGACTCCGGCCTGGTGAGCTTGGCCCGACGCCTGGATCATGAGGACCAGTACCACTACACCCTCACTGTCGCCGCTACTGACGGCGTCCACACCGCCACCACCAAGGTCAGTACAGAGCCTTCTCATACTTTTATGGACCATAGATGTGTGTATATACATACTTACCTACGTACTGATACTCACATTTACGGACAGATACAATTAAGCAGATATAAAAGCAGAAAGACATATAGGCGCCAAAATATGCACGTAAACACATCTTTATACAATTCACACATTTACACATATGCAAAGAATCCAGAGGAATACTGAGGAATTCAAACGGCAACAGACCACTAGGTCCTTTCGAGGCTGTTTATGATAGTGGAAGAGATCAGAAACTCGCAGAATAATGTGGTAAACGTTAGAAGGCGTGCAGAATAACCTCCAAATGGTCATTTTGACAATGGAGGCGCAAATGATGAAAGTTGTGGGTTTTAAGTATATTCTTATGCGTATCTATAGAATTACTTTCGACAACTCTCTCTGCGAATCGTTCCATTTATTAACTCGAGGTAAATCGTTTCCGTACGAATTTGTATTCATTATATGATAGATATGCATTTAATCACACACGCATACACATGTGAAAACAGATACATATCCACAGAAATACATTGACCAAAATCAGCAAGGATCGGCATGGGTTTGAATCCTGGGCGCGGCAGCTGGTCCACAGCTGGTCACCCTTCCCTCGGGACTGGTCAATAAATGGGTTCCACTCTTAGGCCTCAAGAAGGGGATGGAGGGTGTAAACATAGAAGTAGAAACTTGGTTCACATGTCCGTGGTTCAGAGACGTGTCAACAACATAAAACATCTCTAACACACGACAGCGATCACTAACATTACCTACAACACTCACAACACTCACAGCTCACAACTTCCCTCAGCGTTAAATGTTACCATTACACTTGCCAAGCCACAGGCAGGCAGTATCAGTATCAGTGATAAGACTGTCTCATGAGATCTGCCATGGGACGTTACCCCACCTCCCGCTTCTGAACGTAGGGAATAAAATGGAATGTATTCGAAACCATATTCTTCAGCCACCTTGCATATTTAGTGTTATTCATGGAAATGAATATGAAATGGCCCAAGACTTGACAGAAACATTCATTCTAGGGGGAACCTGCACAGTAATGGAGTCATGCTGTGATGGGATCTGTATCACCAGGATATATCTTGCACTTATCTGGCATTTCATGACCCGGGGGTCAATTACAGTTTAATTGCCATATCTAGGAGAAGATAAAGGCTGCTCTCCAGCAGTCCTGGTAGAGCTTTGTCGAGAAGATTGTCAATGACAGTTGCATCAAAATTCATTACATACGAAAAAGAAAGTAATGATTACTCTATATATATATATTGCGATTCTTACGTTTTCTTATCTTCACTTGTGGATTATTAACGCATTCACGTAAACAGTATTAACACTAAGGATGGGTCACTGTAATTTGAAAAAAATTATGCACACCAGGATTTTTTTTTTTTTCCATCAGATGATATTATTCATAGAAGAAGAAATCTCGTAGAGGCAACCAAGATCAATGTATTTATCATTACATGATCAACAGACATAATGCCTGCTCTTCCTACAGCGATCAGCAGTCTGATTCTGCCTCACCCACACAAAAATACTACGTAGCAAGGGTGCTGTTAATGGAAGAGACGGAGGGAGTGCAGCGAGACGAGAAGTAGGGAGAGTGGCAGGGAAGGTATCAGGGTCAAGAGTAGTGGGAACAGTAGCTGGAAAAGTAGATGGGAGCTAAGCAGGAGGAACAGAGGGAGCAGCGGTAAGGAACTAGATAGAAGGAAGAAAGACAGAAGAGATAGAGAGAGCAAAGTGAGAGAAAATGTAGAGGTAATACATGCAAGGGATTATTAGGAAAGACAACAGATTCAGGGAGGAAGGAAAGGCCGCGCTGTCATGGTTATAGAAAAGTGCAGTAGGACAATTAGAGCGCGCAGAAGGAGCATAAAGAGCGGTTGAAAATTTGGTTGATACAGACCTGCCGTAGAGTGTAAAGGAAGGACAGCTGACTTTGTCAGGAGAGGAGGTGCAGAATGAGAAATATATAGAGAAGTAGGAGGCATTAAAGGAATATACCCAGTAAAGTAGCAGGGTAAGAAGGTAAGAGTATAAGGGGAAAGATAGCAACGTGGATGAAGGGAAACTACTGGAAACTAGAGTAGAGAGGGTGGGGGAGGTAGGATGTGGGAGATTAGATCAACTAACAGCGTGTTGCTGTGTCTTGTCTAGCCCCCAGCAGCTGGGCAAGTAGCTAACATAACATACTACATTGCCTCGTTTTCCCGCCAACAGACAGACAGGTAAACGAGGCAGCATGGTACAGCGCCTCGATTAGCGCCAGCGGTGGGGCAGTTACCTGAGACAGCATACTGAAGTGGCTCGTTTAACGCCAGCAGCTGAGCAGGTAGCTTACCCTTCGTGCTGCAGTGCGACCTCTCACCCCCGCACCTGGGATGATTCTTTACGTGTCAAAGGACAGAGTTGTCGTCCTCTTTTTTTTTTTTTTACGTATAAACAACAGAAGTCGTACAATTAGCGTACTTTAGCTCAACTTGTCTCATGCTAATTACCGGGTCTTGATTAAGTCGTCGAGGAACGATTGATGTACTGGTGAGTTGTACGGTTTCTTACAGAAGCCCCAGGAAGTTACGGTTCTGTGATGGTGATTAGTCGTACTCCTGTGGGAAATATTACGTGAAGCACTCTCTATAGCACTCTCTTCCCTCTAAAATGACCACAAACGTTCTCTTCCCTTATCTTGCCGTCCTATTATTACGTAATCTTACTACAATTATCTTTATCGTATTTGTTTTGTAGCTTGATTATTAGATTTTCTTATTATCCCGTATTTTGTTTTTCTTAAGGTTCCTCTCCTTCAGAGGGAAACATGCTTTTCCTTTGCTCTCAACACTAGGCATCTTAAGCCTGGTTTACTGAGGATGTGTTGAACCTCACCAGTAATGACCGGATCAAACGCATCTCCACCAAGTCAGGGCCTTTGACCTAACCTGTAACGATGAAGATGAAGGTGTAATTAAGATTGGCCTAGACCTTGGAGTCGAGACTGTAGTAAAGATGCGTTTAGTGAGGGTGTAGGGTGAACATATTTATCCACAGTGTAGTGAAGGTGCGTTGGTGGTGAACATGATGGTGAGTGATATTGCGGAGGATGACGTAATGCATGGTGTATCTAGATACCATTGTTTGTTAGAGATTTTTTAATGGTTCGTTTCAAATATTTCAGCATGGTTGTTGTGTGGTGTGGCTGTGGTGGTGTGTAGTGTGGCTCTGATGGCATGTGGTGTGGCTGTTATGGTGTGTTGTGGTTACATTTGTGCGGGATGTAGTGGTGGTGGTGTGTGTGTGTAGTGGATGAGGTGATGTATGGTGTAGCTGTGGCGATGTGTAGTGTGACGTGACTGTGGTGGGATGTGGTGTAGTTACAATGGTGTGTGGTGTGGTTGTGGCAGCATGTTGTGTGACTGTGGCGATTTGTGGCTGGAGGTCGTCGTGAGTGGTTTAAGACGTTTCCATTTTTCGTGAGTGTCGCCGAGCCATTCGGAAGGCCAAAACGGTAGATGGGCGAGTCTCATTCCCTTTGGTGTATGTAGGGGGAGCTTGTATGTCGGAGATGTGAGACCATTCATCTCTGATGAGAGACAATCTTGAAATTTTACGAGGCTTATCTTTTGCTTGATATAGTGACCGATGCGACATGAGCAAAAAGATGCCCAGATTAAAGGTCATATCTAGTGAAATGAAAAATAATAGAGAAGCTACAGAAAATAATCTGGGTTCGTCAGGAATTTGTAGACTTAACTCCAGAAGGAAGAAATGTTAGAGAAAGAGGAAGAGACGAAAGGTGAGAGAGAATTCCACAGCTTAGCTGTTTGAGAGAATAAGACAGTATCCTAATGGTCAATCCTCGAGTGGTCGATATCTTCATAAAAAGTGTTGGAGACAATAACTGAACGTGTGCACCAAGTCCAAGTCATGGTGGCAGGGACGCACGCACACAGCTCACGAGAACAATAGCTAAGATAATAAGGGAAGCAGGAACATCAGAGCATACAGAACGGTTTAGTTGATGAGAGGTGATGCCCAAGAGAGTAAATGAACTGGAAAGCCTTTGATTCCACTCGTTAATAGAAAGGTGGAGTAAGGACCACCCTAGATTAGTGAGCAATACTCCATACAAGAGCGAATAAAAGTTCTGTAGGTGTCAAATAGCTGCTCATATGAAAAATAATCACAGCGCCTATAGAACACCCTCAGCTTTTGGGAAACGAAGTCTTTGATGTTGATTTTATAGGGTTTACAGGGTATAGTTAAGGATATAATTATGCGGCTTATGGTGCTCTGAAACTGAACATTGGGAAACGAGGTAATTTTAGAAAGAGATATAGGGAGAGATTCCTTTTCCATTTTGAGATGTCGTGTATGATATTAACGTGGGCAAGTAAGCTTATTTTACTGGTTCTTCTCCTGTGAAAGAAGTGTGCTTTTCAAGGTGGTGTTTGTCCATAGAAGGGAAAGCAATGGACCACTGAAATATCATATCAGTAAAGTATCCTACATTCAGTGTTTCGCTGTGTATCATGCATGGTGTGTATGGTATATACTGATGCTTGTGGGAGAGTCATGATAAGTGTGTAAAGAAAAATGCAAACGCTCACACACACACACACACACACACACACATATATATATATATATATATATATATATATATATATATATATATATATATATATATATATATATATATTATCCTTGGGGATAGGGGAGAAAGAATACTTCCCACGTATTCCCTGCGTGTCGTAGAAGGCGACTAAAAGGGGAGGGAGCGGGGGGCGGGAAATCCTCCCCTCTCGCTTTTTTTTTTTTTAATTTTCCAAAAGAAGGAACAGAGAAGGGGGCCAGGTGAGGATATTCCCTCAAAGGCCCACTCCTCTGTTCTTAACGCTACCTCGCTAATGCGGGAAATGGCGAATAGTATGTACAAATGTACATATATATATATATATATATATATATATATATATATATATATATATATATATATATATATATATATATATGTTATATATATAATATATATATCCGAGGATTTTATATAACTAGGGACTAACAAAGGAGCCAGCTCTTAGAACTAGACTATCAGCAGCTGTGATCGAGGATGAATGAGGGTAGAAGAATTCCATTCCCTACCACAGACCTTGTGGAGACAATGTGGTCTGTAGGATGATCTATTTTCCAGCACTCGTCAATAATTTTATATCATCCGAGGCAGCTGCTCCTCCAAGAGCCTTCTCTGGAGAAAATTTTGTCTTTCAGTCTTTAATCTCCTGGGTATTGTCTTTTTTTTTTTTTTCTGATCAGACGATTCTCAGAGTGCGTCGGTGGAAGATCTCATCATTTTCTGTTTTCCGCTCCGAGAGAGAGAGAGAGAGAGAGAGAGAGAGAGAGAGAGAGAGAGAGAGAGAGAGAGAGAGAGAGACTGGATAGAACGCTTGGAAAATGACGCCGCTTTTTTGCTGTTACGTTGCTGGTAAAATGGTGTAGCGCGGAGGGTTTATATTGCCGTTACCTGAGCCTCCGCTGGGCGTACGTATTTCTTCTGTATAATAACGGGAGACCGACCATATAGAGGTTGCATGGTTGCTACGGTCCTGGCTGGTGGCCTCAGCTCACAGCCGGCTTCACTATGACTAATTGGTGGACGACTTGACCCCCCCTCACCCTCTCCTTCCTGACCAAAACATTCTTCTTCCCAGTGATTGCCTCAACTCGAGAGGGACAATCATTTTCAACACGATCGAGAATTACCTACAAGTGAATAGTCATTTGATACACACCGATGAATTGCCCACAAAGGCTATATCATACTTGGCCAACGAGAATCATACTAAATCATCCGTGAATGTAGCAAACGTGCGGCCAAGTGTGCACTAGAGTGGGACGCTAATGTGACTTGAGGTCTCATTGCTGTGTGATAAACTACGCCACACGGGACACAGAGGAATATCATGGTTTGTCATACGACTGTCTCAAATGTTTCGCATCTCTCGTGTTTATTTATGATTTCCAGTTAATTCGTCAGTTACTATTGCCAGTTTGACTTGATTTTCAGAAAATTGTATTTCTTAGTTAACGGAGGTGGTTGATATCAATTATTTGCCATTTCGTTTTGTTCTAAGGCGTTAGAAAGATGAAGGTAAAAAGGAAAACGAGCCAGAGGGTATATTGGAGACAACGGATAATACAGACAGGATGATTTCTTTCCTGCAACACGGGAGGATACGAGTCTCCTTTCCTCGGGAACCAATAACCTGCTGACTTACGGGGTCGCCATACAACGCGAGGATGGTGTACGGATCAACCCTCCACTGGTGTGATCATAATCCGTTCTGCTGGCCTCGCTCCAGCCAGTGTCTGGGACAGCCATTACCGGGTGATGTTGTATGGTGAAGTGATGATGTGGCGCACGGTGGTGGAGACGATTACAACGGCTCTCGACACCACTATATTCCCTTCCTCTCCACCGCCGCCCACGCCAAACTCGGTATGTAGAGCTTGCGTCACCTAATCCGCCCTCACAACCCTACAACACCAGCCACTAACAGTGCCACCTACGCATCCTTTACCACCGGCACAGCCCCGGCCACCTACACGTTCACCACTGCCACAACTCATGCTAACCCCACGGCCCACGCTACCTCCACTACCCGCGGCATTGCCCGCACTGTCAGACGCTGCCAAACACGGGTCCACGTCACGGCAAATCGTGAAGACGACGCAGAAGGAAACAAAAGCGATGCTGGTCAAACCTGTTGTAGTATATTGGTTGTACTCATGTCGTAGTATGTGTCTTGGGGTTCATATCTTCTGCTGGATATAAGTGACTGATAAAAGTGTGGCAGCGAGTACTTAACAGGTAGCTTGTAACTCCTTCAGGTAATCAGTACTGCAGTGAAACCAGCTACTTCGGTGATCCACCTTCATGTGTAATTTCTTTTGTGTGCGGTTTACAGGGGTGTAAATAAAGAGAATCATATAGGATCTTGCTACAGAGATGGGATGGTGGCAAACGAGGGATCTGGGCACAGAAGGCAAACCAGTTGGGTGCGACTCTCACAGCACTGGCTCAGTACGGGATGTACTGATCATGAACGTAGTATCATAATCTTTACCAACATCTTGAACAGGGTAGAGCGTGTATGTTAGAGCTTCAGGGCATCACCTGATGCAGGTAGTAATTGCTGTTGCTTATGATGCCTTTGTTCACAACACCTTGCACAGCTGACACTGTCTCTCGTGGTAATCTGGTCTGTATTTGTTTGGTACATGTGGGACAGCAGAGAAGCTATATATATATATATATATATATATATATATATATATATATATATATATATAGAGAGAGAGAGAGAGAGAGAGAGAGAGAGAGAGAGAGAGAGTCTATGGTGGCAGTGTTTTATTTCCGATGTTCGCTAATGATATTTAGCATTTTACTTCAGAATTAAATTTCTAACTTTTTTTTTTACCCCAAACCCCAAACGATATTAGTATTTATGTTAAAGGAAATGATACGATGAAACTGATAGGCGCTATCAATGCGGAGCTCGTTAATATTTTCATCAAGCTGAACTCCATCAGATTAATTCTCATAGTCACAAAAACCCTTTGTATTGTTTTCCTTTCTCGTATTATAGATATGTGTATTCCCTCTCTTCGTTAAAGAGTCACGTCCCTGTATGTGCCCTACCTCACTTAGTAGTTGTTTACAGTGATGTAGACAAGGTGATTGATATATCAGGTGTTGCTGGCCATGTGTGATACGACAAGACTGCATGTGTTGGTGGCCATGTGTGATACGACAAGACTACATGTGTTGGTGGCCATGTGTGCTACGACGAGACTGCATGTGTTGCTGGCCATGTGTACTACGACAAGACTGCATGTGTTGCTGGCCATGTGTGCTACGACGAGACTGCATGTGTTGCTGGCCATGTGTGCTGCAAGACTGTATAGGTGTTTCAGATCAGGTGATCTTCGTTGTGTGGTTTGCATGACTTCTGTACATATTACTAGTCATGCATACTACAAGACTACAAATGTTGATCATCTGTCCTGCATGACTCTGCAGGTGTTACTAATTTTGTGTACAGCAAAACTACAGTGTTGCTGATCGCCTTTGCTGTAAAACTGGTCCAGGTGTTGGCAATCGCATGTTCTGCGGGGCTTCACTTGTGGTATTATCGAGATAGATATAACAGCCGTTGGATCGTAGCGCGCATGAATCATTTCATGTTCTCTTTCGGTCATAGTCAGTGCTATTACATTACAGTATCAGTAAGTCACTCGTTCGGAGAGGATCTTCATCATTTCATTTTCTCCTGTGGTCATAGCCAATGCTATTGCATCCGTGTGTCAGTAAATCACACGTTCGAAGAGAATATGCATTATTTCATTTTCTCCTGTGGTCATAGCCAATGCTATTGCATCCGTGTGTCAGTAAATCACACATTCGAAGAGGATATGCATCATGTCATTTTCTCTTGTGATCATAGTCACTGCTGTTGCATTGCTGTACCAGTAAATCACTCGTTCGAAGAGGATCTGCAACGATGATTTTTTTTTTCTGATTTACTCCCTAGTATCTAGAAAACATCACTACCATCCATGTGATCATCGGGAGGAAAGAACCATACTGTTTGAGAAAGAATGTCTACAAATCTGGTGGTAATTTTCACCTTTGTCTTTATCAAAGAATGAATGAGAAAAAGAAAGTGGAAACCTGTGGAAAGCTCGAGCCTTTTAAATTATACCTAATACCACACAAAGAGAGGGTGGGCAGTCGCTGCTTCTCTGGAGATAAGAGGTTTACCTGCTGTCTCATTTGGTCAGAGATAACATACAGGAACTCAGGACTCCCTGTGTCTGGCTGCCTAGATGGCTTTCTGTCTAGCAAACTGGCTAGCTGGCTTGCCGATTGGTTGATTGGTGAACTGGCTAAATGGTTAACTGCCTGGCTGATTGGTTAGCAAGCTGGCGGAATGGCAGGTTGGATGGATAGCTTGCATCGTGATGGAATTGTGTGGCTGACCAGATTGCTGCCTTATAGGCTGGCTGGCTTTTTGGCTAGCTGGCTTATTGACTGGCTTACTCTGATCTCTGTCAAGTAGCCAAGTATTTTGCATTATGACCACACTTCATTATCTTATGGTGATTTGTACATGTATTATCAGCATGAATCAGTATATCCAAAAATGATTAACTGCATTAAACATAAGAGGAGAGAGAGAAGCGATGCTCCTCTGCGCCGAATCGGAGGTTATAACACTTCCAAATGCCAGGAGATTTTTGGGCAAAATATAATCCGCAGTGAAAGCCTTAAGCAGAAAAAAGTATACATAAAAAACCAAACGCACACACACACATACACACACACACACAAAAAAAAAGATAATGGGTCTTAACTTAGGGTTATAGAAAATGTAGTGCTTTTGTGCCTCGTTTGCGAGACATCTAGGAAGATCAACTTTTGTTTCCTCACCCAAGGGGTAAATTTCCGCCGACATCCGACTCCCTCCGGCTCACATTCATGTCTTTTCCTGGGAATTAAGTGGAAGTCATAAGTTACCGGAGATTGTCACATCGACTTGTTGGGCCACACGCTGGGAGACGCTTTCCAGACGGGCGTTTCTTAAAGAAAATTATATGATTACATTTTCCAGTATCTCAAGATGATATATATATATATATATATATATATATATATATATATATATATATATATATATATATATATATATATATATATATATATATGTATATGCTTTTGTGTGATTATATCTGATTTCTATTTGTGACTGTGTCATTTTTACTCATATGTATATGCACACGCACACACACACACACACACACACACACACACATATGCCAGCCTAGGTCAGGTGAGTGTGTGTGTGTGTGTGGAGGGAATGTACGTGTATTAAGATCTCCTCTCTCTCTCTCTCTCTCTCTGGTAAGTAGTAAATGGTAGGCAACCGCTCAGCAGGGAGGTATATTACCCGCGCTATCCGCATGGGAATCTGGAGGGTTAGTGGCAGCTGCGCAGTGAGCCAGCATTTTAGTGGCTGTCATGTGTCACAATTTTTCCCCTGGCAGGTGTCTTTTCTTCCTCCTTCACCGAAACGTGAGCTGCTGGCATTCAGGTCACAAAAACACAGTTTCTCCACCTCCTCATACATAACACTTAGTTCACATACCACTCGTTTATCCTAATTCCATATTGTCCTAAGGTGAGTGCTACGCTCGAGCCCCGTCTTTTTGGCAGAGTCTAGTAAACTACTCGTAAGTACCTTCTCTCTCTCTCTCTCTCTCTCTCTCTCTCTCTCTCTCTCTCAAATAATGACACGTAACTGAGGTGTGTTGTTATACTACGCAGCTGATTGTGGAGGTGATGGACGCCAACGACCACCGTCCTGTGTTCAGCTCTCCGCTCTACGAAGGTAGCGTCAGCGAGGCTGTGTCCCCGGCCACGACCGTCCTCACCCTCCAGTGTCGCGACAAGGACCAGTCACCCTCTACCGACTCCGCCGTCTACTTCTCCCTCCACCATGCGGAGGCCCTCGCCTCCCACGGTCTCTTCACCGTCGACTCCACTACCGGCGACCTGATCGTTGCCAAGCCTCTGGACAGGTCAGCAGAATACGCCTCTTCTACAGTTTTCGGTGCCATAAGGAATATCTTCTCATTCCATACTTCGATGCTCTACATTTCTGTCATGGGTGCTGTGCACCGTATAGGAGTGGCCATAGATTACTAACCTATATATTCTATATGTATCTGACCTCAGGGAAGTGTCGGGTATCCACGAACTGACGGTGAGTTGCCGGGACCGAGGTCGGAGGGAGAACGCAGACTTCGCCCGAGTCCAGGTGACCGTGACCGACGACAACGACCACGACCCCGCCTTCCTGGAGACCATGATCGTCGCCAAGGTAAGAGACGTGTGTGTCTTCTCCCCTCCCAGTTGATGTAGAACTCCTGTGCCTTCTGGGTGAGGTAGTACACGCGTGCCCTTCATATGATCTAGGATACTTGCGTTAGCCCTCCACCTGAGATAGAACATGCCTCCCAGGTAGATAGATATCCATTAGGATACCTGTGTGCCACTGTGAGGGTTCGCTCCTGCCGGATGTCTGGTGTACTGCCCCTCCATCCTGGTTTCCCAAGTCTCACCTGTAGCACGTAGCAACATTTTGGCATTTTACGACCCCGGTATTACATGTCGCCTTGATGCTTACACTGTCCCGTTATGGCCTCGTATTATGCTGTTTCATTCAGTCTGTAATACAATACATAGCTCCATTCAGCATGACTGTGTATGGATACTTGAGTATGTCTTTCGTCTGGCGGTTTACCACATGTCCTCATATGTAGTATTGCTCACTGTGTTGACGAAATCATGGTGTTTATCGTTCGGGTCATGTCTGTCGCTCTGTCATTTCTGGCAGTGTCATGACAGGCATTGTATGGAGCCTGGTAATGTTAGGGATGGTGACGAGAAGTGTGTGTGTGTGTGTGTGTGTCACGACTGGCAGCAAATACGGCACCCTAGTGTGTGTGGGGCAGTGCCATGCGTGATGCACAGTCATGCATATAATGAGGCCACATCCTTTTCCGAGTTTATCATCGCATTTTATTAAGGAAAAGCTCACGCGTAACAAAGGCTTCTGATTTTTTTTTTCTGAGGGAAGTGGAAAGTTTTGTTAGTCCAGTTTATGATGTCACAGAGGTGTTACCGGACTCCGCCTGCTCGAGATTGTATGTTGAGTGTGAAGAGTTACCTTTGGTAAAGCTATACCATTGGGAGTATAGTCTCATCAAAGAATTTCTCACTCCTAAGGAGTCTGAATTTCCCTGCTACTGGAAGTAGCGCAACCTTGGGCAGCAGGAGCATTTGGAAAGGTCCTGGGTAACACCAGGACTCTTTCATAAGAATAGGTCCTGCGGTTGTAAAAGCATTTAGTGAAAGTTATGCTTCACGACTGTAAAATGAATCGTTTCCTCCTCCTGTATTATAACTTGGGTGTTACTGGAACAAGCCTGGTCCATACTGGAGGTTGTGCCAACCACATCCATCAGCTACCTTGTCTTAAGAACTTCATGACAACGTCACACATCTCAGGACACCCCCCCCCCCCAGCATTTAGATATAGCCGTTAGAAGAGAAACGATACTTTTTTTGCAAATCCTTTTTTTTTTTTTTTAATGTCGACTGAAATGGTCGTTTAACCGTTGGAAAGATTGTATTTTCCGTCCTATTTAACTCAAACTTTCAACAGTTTGCGATGAAATGCTTCATTACGTGGCCATTACCTCAGCGCCCACTCACTATGTACTTATTGAACGTATAATTATAACGTTTTCTCTGTCCTGATCTGAAGGATTTTCACCGGCAAAAGAAAATGAGAATGTCCTCAAACTATCCTTTTGATGGTAAAGTATTTCTTATTGGACAATGTTCAAATATTTGGAAGAGTCCTTTTGCCGATACTTGTACGCTTTCACGAAGAGATTTTAGAAAGTGAGAATTCTTAATGAAGAGTAGATAAGTGATGCATACTGCGCGCAGACAGCGATGATGACTCCCTGACTGGCGTACCAGCTACGCGCGCAGACCATGGCTCTGCCTTGGCTTCTGGAGTTACCACAGAGAATGGTCCCTCAGCCATCCTTCTGGTCGAAGTTCCCTAAGACACTGGTCTTGTACATAACCTTCTGGACGTATTACAGCCCCCGTAAAAGTTACTTATGTCAGCGCTTACTTCTGTATGGTCAGTTACTATCTCAGTTTTATAGTTTATGCAGAGACCACCTCACCTCATTGACAGTGGAGGGTCTCTACCTGGTGGTCTGGTTGTCCTCCACTTAAGATCGTGAGTTCTTCTTTTTACAGACCGTCTTGTATCTCATTTAAGATCAGGTGTTGTCTGTTTCATCAACAAAATCGGCGCCTGACGAAATATAGTGACATGTTTGAGTAATGTGCCAAAAGTTGTACAGCTGGAGTGTATGACATGAGTTTCTTGACCTCGTCTCCAATATTGTGCACTGCCAGAGTAAATACTGTTCATCCTCTTAATACATAACCACTGATACCATGTTAGGGAACCCAGATATCTACATGGGTACTTCTCGCACTAGATATACTACGTTTAGATGGGAAAAGATTAATCTGCTGATTACTGTGACCTATACTTTGCGAGATGAAAGATTAATCATTTGATTAAGGTAATCTGAACGTTCAGGAGAAAAATTGAACCTGTTCCTTAAGGTGATCTATAAATTCAGAGGACAAAAAGTGGCATAATATCTATAATATCTATAATATCTATACGTTTAGACGACGAAAAGTAGCATAATAGAATAATAGGATACGAAAAGTAGCATATTAAAGTAATCTATACGTTTACAGAAAAGAACATTAAGGTCATCTACGCGTTTAGAAGATAAAAACAGCATAAATGTAATCTTTACATTTAGAAGACAAAAGATAGTAAGGTCATCTATACGTTTAGAAGACAATACATAAAAGAGTGTGATAACCTATACGTTTAGAAAAGTATAAAAATAACATTAAGGTAATTTGTACTCCTAAAAGACAACTGACTACTGTAATCTATACGTTTAGAAGAGGAAAAAGTAATCTGATGGTTATGATAATCTATAAATTCAGGAAACAAAAATTGATATATTGAATAAGTTGATCTATACTTTTAGAAGACAATAATTGATATATTGAATAAAGTAATCTAGAAGTATCATGGGTAGGTTGGGGGATGGGGGAAGCAGGTAGGTAAAAGATTGACCGCAGATGTTAATTATGAAGTTAATAATGATAAGAAAAAAATCTTGACCGTATTCCATAAGAGAGAGTCGGCGAATATTCATCTTATTTATTGTCCATTATAAGATGTATATCCGTGACCCACGCCCTCATGAGAATGGAAGGTTCTCTTTGCTAGTAAAGATATCATGAGATTTATAGAACACACTGATTATGAAAGATTTAGTGGCATTTATTTTATTCATTTATGAAACTAATATCTTTACTTTCACGGTGAAAGGGAGATGTTAAGGTACTACGTCATTGTAAATTAGAATCTGCTTTGTCAATCATCCCTTTTATGATCATTCCTTATCTTTTGCTCAAACTCGGATCAGTTCGCTTGCTGGTCAGAGACTGACTGACACCAACCATTGTGACCCGGGTACCATGACGACCAGGCCAGCAGTGGGTCATCTAAGATCTTATCAGAGTGACCCACTGCACGATCCAGGGCCTGTCTTCCGGGGGCTCAGCTTCTTAAGATAATTAATTGCACCACGAAATGAGAGCGCCGTTCCAGTATGATGTGCCAGGATGGGTGAAGGTTTGAAGTTACGTAAAGATATTCTTTTCCTTTGTTACCTGGAGACGGCATGGGGATATTGTGTGCCCTATTGAAGATAATTTCATTAACGTTTTATATATATATATACCAATATATATTTTTTTTTTTTTTTTTTTTTATACTTTGTCGCTGTCTCCCGCGTTTGCGAGGTAGCGCAAGGAAACAGACGAAAGAAATGGCCCAACCCCCCCCCCCCCATACACATGTACATACACACGTCCACACACGCAAATATACATACCTACACAGCTTTCCATGGTTTACCCCAGACGCTTCACATGCCTTGATTCACTCCACTGACAGCACGTCAACCCCTGTATACCACATCACTCCAATTCACTCTATTCCTTGCCCTCCTTTCACCCTCCTGCATGTTCAGGCCCCGATCACACAAAATCTTTTTCACTCCATCTTTCCACCTCCAATTTGGTCTCCCTCTTCTCCTCGTTCCCTCCACCTCCGACACATATATCCTCTTGGTCAATCTTTCCTCACTCATTCTCTCCATGTGCCCAAACCATTTCAAAACACCCTCTTCTGCTCTCTCAACCACGCTCTTTTTATTTCCACACATCTCTCTCACCCTTACGTTACTTACTCGATCAAACCACCTCACACCACACATTGTCCTCAAACATCTCATTTCCAGCACATCCATCCTCCTGCGCACAACTCTATCCATAGCCCACGCCTCGCAACCATACAACATTGTTGGAACCACTATTCCTTCAAACATACCCATTTTTGCTTTCCGAGATAATGTTCTCGACTTCCACACATTTTTCAAGGCTCCCAAAATTTTCGCCCCCTCCCCCACCCTATGATCCACTTCCGCTTCCATGGTTCCATCCGCTGACAGATCCACTCCCAGATATCTAAAACACTTCACTTCCTCCAGTTTTTCTCCATTCAAACTCACCTCCCAATTGACTTGACCCTCAACCCTACTGTACCTAATAACCTTGCTCTTATTCACATTTACTCTTAACTTTCTTCTTCCACACACTTTACCAAACTCAGTCACCAGCTTCTGCAGTTTCTCACATGAATCAGCCACCAGCGCTGTATCATCAGCGAACAACAACTGACTCACTTCCCAAGCTCTCTCATCCCCAACAGACTTCATACTTGCCCCTCTTTCCAGGACTCTTGCATTTACCTCCCTAACAACCCCATCCATAAACAAATTAAACAACCATGGAGACATCACACACCCCTGCCGCAAACCTACATTCACTGAGAACCAATCACTTTCCTCTCTTCCTACACGTACACATGCCTTACATCCTCGATAAAAACTTTTCACTGCTTCTAACAACTTGCCTCCCACACCATATATTCTTAATACCTTCCACAGAGCATCTCTATCAACTCTATCATATGCCTTCTCCAGATCCATAAATGCTACATACAAATCCATTTGCTTTTCTAAGTATTTCTCACATACATTCTTCAAAGCAAACACCTGATCCACACATCCTCTACCACTTCTGAAACCGCACTGCTCTTCCCCAATCTGATGCTCTGTACATGCCTTCACCCTCTCAATCAATACCCTCCCATATAATTTACCAGGAATACTCAACAAACTTATACCTCTGTAATTTGAGCACTCACTCTTATCCCCTTTGCCTTTGTACAATGGCACTATGCACGCATTCCGCCAATCCTCAGGCACCTCACCATGAGTCATACATACATTAAATAACCTTACCAACCAGTCAACAATACAGTCACCCCCTTTTTTTAATAAATTCCACTGCAATACCATCCAAACCTGCTGCCTTGCCGGCTTTCATCTTCCGCAAAGCTTTTACTACCTCTTCTCTGTTTACCAAATCATTTTCCCTAACCCTCTCACTTTGCACACCACCTCGACCAAAACACCCTATATCTGCCACTCTGTCATCAGACACATTCAACAAACCTTCAAAATACTCATATATATATATATATATATATATATATATATATATATATATATATATATATATATATATATATATATATATATATACCATAGCTTGATCCAGGTTCCCAGTTTATCGACTTACCCTTAGAGGAAGATGAAGAGCTTGGTTGACTGTGGATATACTGTCGCGATCAGGATCTGTGAATGCTCCACGCTCACACACTACGACTACTACACCACAGAGGTACATAGATCAAAACTACGTAATATAATGGTAGTATGGTACCTGCTGCTTAGGAAAATTTGACTGGAAAGAAAACGATTGTTTGGCTATGTAAAGCTGCGAAAGTCGCAATAAATTGGCGATAGGTGTGCTGTCTGGCAGACTTGAGATATGGGCCAAAGGGGAGGTAGGCCTGAATGTTTGAGTTGTGCATGAGTTCCTATTTGACTGTAAGAGGAGGGGGTTTTACACTCGTGTGTGTGTGTGTGTGTGTGTGTGTGTGTGTGTGTGTGTGTGTGTGTGTGTGTGTGTGTGTGTTGCGCTTTTAGTTCATACATTTTTGCATCTTTCCATATCATTTACGAATCATATTATCACCACTTGCGTCCCGGCTGCGAATAAAACGTGCATTCGCCTGGCAACACAACTCTGAATGCTTCATGCTGTCCACAAAAATGGCTCAGTCTCTCGCCACACAACACAGCTCCCTCACCTTTATTTTCACAGTTCTTCTTCTTTTTTTCTTCTCTCCGGTTCTTTATATCCAGTGTTCCTTGAGCGCCACCGGAACACGAAAAAAGGATCCTTGCTCCATCTTTCCAACAATGGAGTTCCCAGCGTCTTACATGTCATAAGTAACTTTTCCTTCTCCCATTTTCCTTTTCCCATTCTTTACCTTTCCTTTTTTTTTCGGTAACTTCTTTCAGCTGCTGGAGGAAGCTTGTTCCCCACTTAAGCATTTGGGGCATTTTTTTTTCTCTCTCTCTTAAGGGGACTGCTGGCACTTAAAATTTTTCTCATGGCCGTGTCTCTGAAATCTATTGTTACCTGTGTTCGTAGCCTTTCCTCACAACACATACGGCCGGTAATCAAGCCATGAATTGATGAACTAATCATCTGATCCTTTCTCGGTATATTTGTCTTGGTATTCAACGGGAAATCAGGGATCTGAAGACCGCTCGTCAGCTGCAGTAGAACAACGTCTTTATCTTCGTTCTGAGGTTAACGAGGCATGACCTTGTATACGTTACCAGTGGTCAGTGACACATTGATGCGAGTTGCAGACACTCGATCACGGTTGATAGGAATGAGTTCATCATTCGTTTTTGAACTATGTTCTTCATGACTTCAATTGCAGACAAAACACAAAAATCTCTTGTGTTTTCCTTTCATAAAT
Organism: Panulirus ornatus; assembly: GCF_036320965.1. Taxonomy (NCBI): domain Eukaryota; kingdom Metazoa; phylum Arthropoda; class Malacostraca; order Decapoda; family Palinuridae; genus Panulirus; species Panulirus ornatus. Next base: position 62,200,032 of record NC_092225.1, on the reverse strand, counting down.
GGACTGTGGCTTTCAGACTGACCTCATATATATATATATATATATATATATATATATATATATATATATATATATATATATATATATATATATATATATATTTCTTCCTTGTATATCCCGTGATGGTGTGTTATTACACGAAAGTGCACTTGGGAACTTATCGTGGTTCATTTCCCCGTGGACTCATAGGAATGTATATATATATATATATATATATATATATATATATATATATATATATATATATATATATATATATATATATATATATCACTCCCATCAGAAACCTGTCGGCAACGTTCATCGTCCCAGAACGAAAACTGTTCATCTCGTGAATCGTCTTCCTATTTTCCATTAAGCAGGTGTTTGTCTTACCTCTAAGCCTCTTTCTATTGTTCTCTCTATCTTTCCTCCTCTCATTTCTTCTCCACTCGCTCGAGGTGGTAAATCCTCTTACTTTTTACCGACTATTTTGCTCGCCGCGAGAACCGCTTTTTCTCTCCCTCCCAAGTTCTCGCTTCTTTTGCTCCGAGGAAAAGAATGATTTTATGTGGCTCGTCTTTCTCTTGTGATAATGAAAGTTTCGTGGACCGTTCCTTGTTCCTGGTGGTATATCTGTTTACCTTTCGCCTCCCATATTGTTCCTTGTGTATTCGACTCTCTTTTTTTTTTTTTTCTGTGACTCGGACATCCTCCTTGAATGGCACCTGACGACGCAGGGAATCTGGTACCTTAACGTCTCCGTCGACTCATAGATCACTCTTATTTCCCCGTGGTGAAGTGTTATCATTGCATCTGATTCCCTTGATTAAACTGTAGGATCGCATCCGATTTCACTGTGGTGAACTGTATTGTTGCACCTGATTTCCCTAGGTAAACTGTAGTGTTGCACTTGATTTCCCCATGGTGAACTGTATCATTGCATCTGATTTCCCCAGGTAAACCGTAGTGTTGCACCTGATTTCCCAGGGTAAACTGTGGCGTTGCATCTGATTTCCCTGGTAAACTGTAGTGTTGCACCTGATTTCCCCGGGTAAACTGAATTGTTGCATCTGATTTTCTTGAGTAAACTTTAGTGTTGCATCTGATTTTCTTGAGTAAACTGTAGTGTTGCATCTGATTTCTCTGGTAAACTGTGGTGTTGCACCTGATTTCCCCGGGTAAACTGAATTGTTGCATCTGATTTTCTTGAGTAAACTTTAGTGTTGCATCTGATTTTCTTGAGTAAACTGTAGTGTTGCATCTGATTTCCCTGGTAAACAGTGGTGTTGCATCTGATTTTCCCGGGTAGGCTGTATTGTTGCATCTGATTTCCCTGGTAAACTGTGGTGTTGCATAGGTATTTCCTTTCAAGTGTATTACATTGTCACCTGATTCGACCTTGGCCTAGGTCGATCGACGTCAGCATCACTCGACTTTGCTTTAAGTTTGACCCCCGGTATATTGCTCGATGTGGGAGTTCGTCGAGCCCCCGTATTATTCGACCTTGTTGTAGGTCAACCCGGGTATGACTTGATCTTATTGCAGTTGAAACGCCGGTATAACGCGACCTTGATGAAGGTGAATCCCGGTATGACGCGACCTTGGCACAGATGGAACCCGGTTCTACGCCACCTTGGCACAGATGGAACCCGGTTTTTACGCCACCTTGGCACAGATGGAACCCGGTTTTTACGACACCTTGGCACAGATGGAACCCGGTTTTTACGACACCTTGGCACAGATGGAACCCGGTTTTTACGCCACCGTGGCACAGATGAATCCGGGTATTGAGAGAACTTGGTGCAGAAGGAACCCGGTTTTACGCAACTTTAACACAGACGAAACCCGGAATTACGCGACCTTTAGACAGATGAGTCCCGATATTACGACCTTGGTGTGGATGGACCCCAATATTGCGTGGATGAATCTCGGTATTACGCGATCGTTCGGGTATATATTGCTTGCGACAGCGATCCGAGATGGGGGACTGTGTTAAAACGAGACCACACAGGGTTATGAGAGTGGCACATATTCGTGAGGTGTGGCTGATACCGATATAGGAAAGGAGGATCAGGAAGGTGAACGTGTGCTTGTCTGTTCGAAACTGCTCAAGTGATGTTGATAAGAAATGTAGAGTTTAAGATATCGAGATGTTCTGTAAGCCTGAGATCAATGCATCATTCCAGTGGTCGGCATCATGAGCACGACGGTACGACCTTTTATCACGACCGTACGACCCTTCATCACGACCGTAGGACCCTTCATCACGACGGTAGGACCTTTCATCACGACGATACGACCTTTTATCACGACGGTACGACCCTTCATCACGACGGTACGACCTTTTATCACGACCGTACGACCCTTCATCACGACGTACGACTTTTCATCACGACCGTACGACCCATCATCACGACGTACGACTTTTCATCACGACGGTACGACCCTTCATCACGACGTACGACCTTTTATCACGACCGTACCAACCTTCATCACGACGGTACGACCTTTTATCACGACCTTACAACCTTTTATCACGACCTTACGACCTTTTATCACGACCGTACGACCTTTTTATTAGGACGGTACCATCCCACATTACGACCTCACGATCCTTCATCAGGACGGTACGACCCATCATCACGACGTACGACTTTTCATCACGACGGTACGACCCTTCATCACGACGTACGACCTTTTATCACGACCGTACCAACCTTCATCACGACGGTACGACCTTTTATCACGACCTTACAACCTTTTATCACGACCTTACGACCTTTTATCACGACCGTACGACCTTTTTATTAGGACGGTACCATCCCACATTACGACCTCACGATCCTTCATCAGGACGGTACGACCCCTCATGACGATGGTACGACTCTTGAACTAGCTCACAGCATCATAACCGAGGGGTCGTACTTATGTACACAGTGGTTGTACCGATGTCATCAAGGAGTGTATACGTCTTGCTCAAGGGTCGTACCGATGTCATCAAGGGGTGTATACGTCTTGCTCAAGGGTCGTACCGATGTCGTCAAAGTTCGTAAAGTCGTGCTCGAGAGGTTGACTGGCTGAAGAGAGAGAGAGAATAAGAGAAGGTCTCAGTTGGCATATGTTATTCAGGTCTGAGCCTCTGCTTTCGAGCGGAAGGGCGCGAAAAATACCGTTGATCGAGTCAGTTGTTCGTTACCTGGCATGTTTATCCGGCGTTTATTTGTCTGGAAATTGGCAGTCATTCTGCTGCCATTGTTGTTCTAATTAGGGCATAATTAACGCACAAGTCAGTACGTTTATGTGGAGAGTCTGTGAGTTAATCTTGCCAGTGTTGAACGTAGGTAAACAAGTCCTGTGTAGTTTGTTGAACATCGTGATGATTTTTGGCTGAAGTAAATGTGAAATGATAATAGTAATCACAAAAACAACAACAACAATGATGATAATGGTAATAATGATATTAATAATGATAATGATAATAATAATAGAATAATGATGATGATATAATGATAATAATAATAATAATAATAATAGTAATAATAATAATAATAATGATAGTAATAATAATGATAATGATAATAATAATAATAATAATAATAAAATAATGATAATAATAATAATAATAATAATAATAATAATAATGATAATGATAATAACAATAATCATAATAGTAATAATGATAATAATAATAATAATAATAATAATAATAATAATAATAATAATAATAATGATAATAATAACAATGATGATAATAATAATGATAATGATAATGATAATAATAATAATAATGATAATAATCATAATAAAATGATAATGATAATGAAGATCGAAAAGATAAGGTACTTAGGATCAACAGAACCAGTTCATGATTCCTCAACCATAGACAGATCACAGTGATATAACTCTTATGTGCTTCATCTTGCGATTTTCTTCTCCACGTGAAACAATAACAGCAAATGGTACGAAGGTCTTGACACCCTGTGCGCACGATAACGACCGCCCTGTACGCCGTGGACCCACTAGGCAGGACTCACGACCCAGAATGTAGTCCATGTCCAGGGAGCTGCGTGGGTCGCCCATTCGTCTCAGTATTCACCAATGTGCACCGTTTTCTCACGATTCACTTTTACGTTTATGGCTTTGTATCCTCCTTTGGCTGACGGTAATTGTACCGGATTCTCACGTGGACGATAAAGATTCTGAACCCTGCTCTATTGTGAGCGGAACTGATCGAGGCCTTTTTAAGTATCAGTTCACGAGCTGAAGTTCCGTATTAGACAGGAAAACACGTGTGTGACCCTCGTTAATCATTGTACAAACTGGATCTTCACCATTTTCCCCTTTTAACAACGAGTCATACAAGAGAAAATGAGAGAGAGAGAGAGAGAGAGAGAGAGAGAGAGAGAGAGAGAGAGAGAGAGAGAGAGAGAGAGAGAGAGAGAGAGAGAGAGAGAGAGAGAGAGTCTACTTATTTGCCAGCAAGGTTGGGTTAGCACTTTACGCTCACCACAGGAGATAATCTATAGGTCCCCACCCCCCCAAAAAAAAACGAGACGTGAATTACGCGTCTGTTAAGTGCTCTTTGTGAGATGGAGAGCTCGATCTAGTGTACCTTTGGGCCAGGAGGGCAAAAAAAAAGCGAAAAAAAGACGTCTACCTCAACTGATGGAGTGAAACTTGACATCCACTGAAGTGTTGGCTCACCGCACAGCCTTCTGAACCCTCCCGACACCCAGGGTGGGTCAGGCAGGCAAAATATCCCCCTGATCTGCGGCTACCTACTGCCAACTACCTATAAAAGATAGATAGATAGATAGATAGATAGAGAGAGAGAGAGAGAGAGAGAGAGAGAGAGAGAGAGAGAGAGAGAGAGAGAGAGAGAGAGAGAGAGAGAGAGGTGGGGCCAACTAGGTTTATTTTCCGTTCAGGCTTCCTCATTATACATACAGTGCTATTAATTGGAAATGAGGTCCTATATGGTCTGCTGTAATAGCTATTCCTTCCAATGAAATAGATATGTATAAAGGTGCCAATATCGAGGTTAGTGAGTGTGTGGTCATGATAGTCTCTCTCTCCCCAGAGCTGGATGTGATGATGGGGACATAGGAGGGGATGTTGGTGATGATGTGATGATGGGGACATAGGAGGGGGTGTTGGTGATGATGTGATGATGGGGACATAGGAGGGGATGTTGGTGATGATGTGATGATGGGGACAGAGGAGGGGGTGTTGGTGATGATGTGATGATGGGGACATAGGAGGGGATGTTGGTGATGATGTCACCATGGTGGGGACACAGGAGGGGATGTGGTGATGATGTCATCATGGTGGGCCTTGTGATTGCGACACTATCCGATAAAGAACCACGTGAACGTAGCAGAACGTGTAGAAGTACGTGAGAAAGGCCACCAGCATTCACGTGAATCTCACGTCATTCCACACACACTCCCTCCGGAAACCTCAACTCGGAAAGAGAAAAATTGCTAACGATAATGTGAGATGGGCGGAAGGACACGGGTGGAAACCTGCCCCATGTGACAATTAGGGACCATGGTATGACAATCGTGTGTTACTGTAACACAAGAGATGGCTTCCCACTAACAAGGAGATGATGAATCCGTCAGTAGAGATACCGAGTGGAGAGAGAGAGAGAGAGAGAGAGAGAGAGAGAGAGAGAGAGAGAGAGAGAGAGAGAGAGAGAGAGAGAGAGAGAGAGAGAGAGTGTTCCTGAGTGAGGCGTTAAGGTGTAGGAGACCAGAGTAATATGCCATCAATACTGTGGTCTCCCCTGCGGTGTACTATATTGATATAGTGTCGAGGGTAAACGCCACTAGGAGTGTGTTACGTGATATGTGTATATGCAGTCCATTAACCATTTCTAACTACCTATATGGACACTCTTGGGGCCTCAGTCTGTTGATGGGTGTGTATGTGTGTGTCTCTAGGGGTGTGTGTGTGTGTGGATGTGGTGTCTAGGTGTGTGTGTGTGTGTGTGTGTGTGTGTGTGTGTGTGTGCGCGCGCGCGCGCCCCAGGGACTAATGATACATGTTGCTCATTTACGGGATAATGCTACAAATTATTTTGCTTAATGAACACGAAAATTGGTAATTATATATATTTCTTTTTTTTTGTGCTCGATGATCGTGTTTTTATTACCTCATTTCATTTTTATTTCCACAATAAAATAAACTAGCCATTTATTTCACACAGAGTGTCAGGCACGTCTATTGTGCCAGTTAAATACTTAAGCATTAAGTTTAGACTTTGTCCTGAAAACTCCGTTCCTAAGTTTCGAATTCATCCGGCGTGTCCTCGAGCATAAGTTCGCTCCAGGTGACGCCTAGCCCTAACAAGGCAGTGTATTTCATGTTATTTCACACTTGTAACGTCTAGGGAAATACCTGGTCATAGCTGGAGAACGTAAGTATGAGAAGATGTCTCCGTCCAACCTCGGAATTAATTGTGTATAAGAAGTGCGTCTCTCTATATTGACGTTTAGGTCTTTTCTGTATAGAGTTTATTCCGTCACAGCAATTAAGGAATGGAATGCCTCAGCACCATATCTGGTTGGTTCATCTGCGAAGTGCATGTCTGTGTTAGCATAGTTTTCATACTACGTTTTTTGCCATATATATATATATATATATATATATATATATATATATATATATATATATATATATATATATATATATATATATGTTGCAGTGTTTCTGTTAGCCCCATCACCGTACTATTGCTCTGAATTTCCATTTTTGAATTTCCATTTTTTTTGCAATAAGATTTTGCAGTGTTTGTGTTAGTTACATTTTAGGAGAGAGGAGGAGGAGGAGCAGGTTGCTGGAGGAAGCAACGAAAGCATGACGGTACACGATAACAATACTACAGGTCTTGTGTCTTCAGTGAGTTGATATGACTGGATGTACAGAGCCCGAGTCAGTCAAAGTTGGTTCGGTGTTCTGGGCCAGTGCTGGTCAGCCTTGCAACATGACGGTGATATGAGAATGTTGCAAGTGTATCATACGTTTTAGAGGCGTGAGTTAGACTGCTGTTGATGTAGATGGAGTTAAGAGAGATCATGTGCAGATACACCGGTCAAAAACGTAATATTTATTGCCATTATTGACATCAGAAAAATATAATTACGCTGATATAGTTATTTCCGTGTAGAAATATTCGTAATTCTTCAACTCTGTTGCAATTACGATGATTTACCTGTGATTATACCGACTTACCTGTAATTATACTATAATGTCTGCTTCCGTGAACATGAAGCGAGCACACACACACACACACACACACACACACACACACGTAGGGATGCTACCAATGAGGCATACATGGGCGAGCGACACACACACACACACACACACACACACACTGTAGCAGTCATGACCCAGGCTAGCGGAACCAACCCGACATGTGGGAGGCGGTGCACCATGACCCGAGTCTCCAGGGCCTGAGTCCGGCACCTGGATCTTCAGTGTCCGTCTCCTCGGCCACCAGGCGGCTTCCGTACTAACAAGATCGTCTGGAAAATGAGGAAATCCTTTACCACAGTGTGCTATTAAACCTCTACCCCGCCCGCAGCGTCTGCTGTGCCGACGACCACCAAACAATAGCCCCGTGTACCAGCCTTTAAATCCGTGATTTGTTTTTGACAGTTTGTTTTAATGAGATGCCTTTCACGAGGAAACACCATTTTCTTTTACTGATTAAGATCAATGTTTGCCCCGAGAGGCCATTGTGTTGCGAGGCGGGGCCACAGACGCTATGGAAACCTGACACAAGGAGGCAGAACCGTACTACGTCATGAGTTGATGCCATCACTTGTAGCATCAACTCAGCATTATGAGGGTATGTTGATGTCCTGCTGGTGGTGTCGCTGGAGTCGCCAGTTCTCTTGTCAAGCACAGGCATAGCCATTCTCGCGGTAAATTCTCAGAATGAACCTTTAACATTCACGTCGATGAAACCAGCTTCCAAAAACATGACTCCAGTTGAAAAGAAGCATAAAAAGCGCTGTACACTTACCATAGCTACCGAACAGAGGCTCCTACGATCGTAGGGCTAGGCTGGACTAGGCTGTAATAGAAGCTGGGTGGCAGGCCAAGTCTGATGGAATATCAGTGAACTAATGTACGAAGAATTTGGTCATAGAAATATAATAGATCGCTAGTGAACGGCAGAGCGATGTGATCCTGCCTCAGAATCACCTCCACTACAGGGAAGCAAAGGCGAAACTCTGGTGCACAGCTACGCCAGGACAATTCTGTCGTTCCTACGTTCTTAATTGAAGCATTAGTGCTCATTAACGGTATGGGAGATGAGAGCTTTCAGCTACTGGATCCTCACCCTCACTCTACCGTAACTTTCTGAACCTCACCTCTGTCTACCATAACTCTGAGAACCTTACCCCGTGACCATAAGTCCCAGAACCTTACCCCCCTAACCATAATTGCCAGAGCCTTATCCCCTTGATCATATAAGCCCGAATCTTACCTCCCTCACCATAGATATCAGAATCTTAGGATGGAGGGAAAGAAGACAGTTATAGCGAGTGTTGTGATGCAGGTGACGTGAGGGTTATTTGAGTGTACCGATAGTTTTTCAGGAGTTATGATAGATTAAGCAGATGCGGTGAGAGTTGTGCAGGCACAGAGAGCGTTATGTAAGTGTTGTATGAGTATTATGCAGGTGTTGCGACAGCTATGCAGATAGGGAGCATTATGCAGGAGTACAAAGAGTTATGTAAGGGTTCGCTGTATCACGTAAGTGGGCGTTTGCGAGTCAGAGAGAAGTAAAACAGATGTATTACGAAAGAGCTTTTATATCATTAACATTCAGTTTCTTCGTCGAATGTTATATCATTTTCTGCGTTTTGTGCACGGGGTCTGTACGATATTCCAAAAATGAATTTAGAAATGTTTCTTATTAATTCAGTGTTCCGTGAGTCCCATGCATCAATAGCAATTTCACGTACCCTGGGTATATTTAGCCACCTATTTACACAGAGCATAACGCTGGCTGCATAATGTAAATGTTTTTCATTGTAAAACTTCATCACCTGGTAACATTAGATCTTCTCATATGTGATGATTTGTGAAGTTTACCCAAGTTTTTGATGCTGCGTCTATATCAGGTTTTACTCTAAGGCATATAACGTTAGCGCATCATATTATAGTCTAGCATATTTAGCGCTGGTATAGAAAAAAACGTTAATGTTTTGGTCTGAGATGCAAGATGTTAGCGTCAAGATGTCTCTGAGGTCAGACCTCTGCTCTCAGGTCACCTGGAGCTGCACCTGACCCCATTAAGTGAAGTCTCTTTTACCTTTCCTGAACGGCTCTTACCTTAGTCTTGATTAGTATTTGCTTATTTTTTTGGCATTGGATCTGATCTAAATGTGCCGTCCCAACCCTGTTCAAATGCAGACCAGTCTGAAGCAAACAAACCCCTATGGCCACTCAAACTTTCCCACAAGCTATGGTTTAAACTATGGATCTACAAGCGCTCTCACCTTTACTAGAAATATCAAATATTCCACTTAGAATTAAAGATCCTCCGACCTACAAATACTCTCACTTCAACTGAAAATATCTAATATTCTACTTAGAATGAAAGATCTTGCTTCGTACCGAGGAATTAGTCCTATTACTTCAACCTTCCTACTGCTATTTTAAATCTTCCTTTAAAACGTCTTATCTTTTCCTCGGATCGCCTTTGTTAAGCTCAAAACCATATTCTTCGTTCCAGCCTGGGCAACAGTTATGCCGTCATGTGGTATGTCTTTAAACTATGTCCTTCTGCGTTAGGTCTTCCAGTTTAGTTCCTGGATGGCACAACTTCCTCAAACTTTTGTTCCTCTTAAAAAAAAGCTCTGTGCCCGAATGTCCGACCGAAGAATCCGCACCAAGGCTTCAGCTCAGCTCATCATTGTATCATTTCCTAGCATTTTAAACCTACTGCTGGTCTCTGCTATCGTTCCTTTAATTCCTCTCTTGCACTTCATACACTTCCTAGCTACCTGGAAAGTACCACTGCTGTCCACAGTCGTTTCAACATTCTCGTGTCTAAATTACTTAATCTGTTATTAACAACATCCTTGTCCTCGAAATCCAGGGCCCATGACCTTCAGTTCACTAGCAACATTTTCAGTGGCTGCCTTGTTATTTCAATTCTCTTTTGACAGCTCAAAAGGTGGTGCATGGACAAGGAAACGAGGAACATATTTACCTTCGTCTCCGTGAAGAAAACCCTTTGTTTGTTCACTGTGTAGGCAAACAAAGTGAGTTTTGTAAGGCATGTTAGTACCTCTTTGTCGATGGCTAAAGAGCTCTCTGCAGAGGACGTCCGTCCTCGACCAGTGTCAAGTGAGAATATTTGGCTGGTATGGAGATAGCGAAGCTCTGGTGTGGTCAGAGTGAGACACACGGCGCTAGTTTCGGGAAGGTATAAGGAGAATAAAACGTGTGTGGGGGGAAGCAGTTGCCTCAGACGGCCTTAAGTGGCCAGATGGTTTGGCCACGAGCATTTGTCTACCGCTACGTACTGTGGCCAGGGTCACACAGGTGTGGGCTAGACCTTCTGATACACCTACTCACCGTATATACCTCACGCTCGCTACGCCTCAGAAAAACAGCGGTGTGCCGTCTTGTACTAGGGCCAAGATGCAGAAAGGCTAGTGTCCTTACAGCTAGCAGCATGTTTGTTGAATAATACAAGAACTGTGGTAGCCAGATGGCATGTACAGCTGTCTTGGTGCCAGCTGAAAATGCACCTCGGCCAATAAAGGCTTCACTTCAAAGCAACCCGTGTTTGCTTAAATATTCACGCATCGCTCTCATATCAGACGGCGGTTTCGTTCCACATTGATAAAATAGTTGTGTAATCACAGATGCCGGCAGCGAAGTTTTACAACAATTTCTCGTTTTAGCTCCGTGAAAATAGAAGGAGAGCTTGGTATTTTAGGGCCGGAAGAGGCGGTGAGTTCAGGCGCCTAGAAGACTTGTGCTGGACTCAGGAGCTTTGCTTCACGTGTACCAGTCTCCTAATTTTCACTTTTTCTTTTTTTTCCTTCGTCAGAAATTCATTAATCATTCAGCCACACGCCGGTATATGTTTATGGATATACTTACTTCTTCAAAATTTCTCCCACCTTTTATCTTCAGTAACTTTATTAGTCAATAATGCAGCAGCTAAGAGTGGGAAATGAAATTTTGATTCGTTTGGTAGACACACAGAATCTATGAACAAAGTCATCGCGATAGAAAAGGTTTAATAAGTACAGCCATGAAGTGTCATATACGAAATATAGATGAATGTTGAATATGTAGCTTCCATGAATGTTGAGTCTATAGCTTCCATGAATGTTAAATATGTAGTTTCCATGAATGTTGAGTCTATAGCTTCCATGAATGTTGAATATGTAGCTTCCATGAATGTTGAGTCTATAGCTTCCATGAATGTTGAATATGTAGCTTCCATGAATGTTGAGTCTATAGCTTCCATGAATGTTGAATATGTAGTTTCCATGAATGTTGAGTCTATAGCTTCCATGAATGTTGAATATCTAGCTTCCATGAATGTTGAATATGTAGCTTCCATGAATGTTGAATATGTAGTTTCCATGAATGTTGAGTCTATAGCTTCCATGAATGTTGAATATGTAGCGTCCATGAATGTTGAGTCTATAGCTTCCATGAATGTTGAATATGTAGCTTCCATGAATGTTGAATATGTAGCTTCCATGAATGTTGAATATGTACCTTCCATGAATGATGAGTATACAGCTTCCATGAACGTTGAATATGTAGCTTTCATCAATGTTGAATATGTAGCTTCCATGAATGTTGCGTCTATAGCTTCCATAAATGTTGAATATGTAGTTTCCATGAATGTTGAGTCTATAGCTTCCATGAATGTTGAATATGTAGCTTCCAAGAGGATACAAGACCAGACACATTGTCTGAGTTCGTGCCTCTGGTGTCTTAACGAGACAGCCTGCGTTACCAAGTGACAGAGATCCCTCTGTCTGTCACGCAACCACCCTGTGTTTAGAGCAATGTTTGGATCGGACGTGAGCAAATAGCCGATCATTAGGATGGCCTCTTGGTCACATGGTCTCTTGATTGACAAGTCGAGCTGCAGTTAGCAAGCGACAGGCATCGCTCCCTGGTAAATCACTCAGCCAACCCTGTGTTAAGAGTGATATTTGGAACGGACGTGAACATACAGCCGATTATTAGGATGATTCATCACATTATGAGAAGAGATCTGCGGCGGGCGGCTGGACCCCCGCAGGGAGAGGAGGCCCGCATGCGTCCTGACTTCAGCCAAGACTAATGGGATATACATCCCGCTGTCTTCCTGCCTAAGGTGATCTCGTTACCAAGGCAATTGGTCGGCTTCTTGTCAGTGCCGTCTTTTACCTCTGGGAAGGCTTCCTCAATTTCTTACCAATTTCGTCCAATTCATTGGGAATTCAAGCAGATCCATGAGACAGGACCTAAATGTCTAATAACATTTATAGTGGCCAGACTATACGTAATCTACGGACACGAAAGAACGAATCTTTGCTACAGAATGTTATGAAGAGGATAGGGAACCCCAAGATGTTCAGAGTTCTAAGGCTGCTATTATTTACTTTCATCGATCTCTGGAAAACACACACACACACACACACACATATATATATATATATATATATATATATATATATATATATATATATATATATATATATATATATATATATATGCACATGACAGCTAGAGACTGAGTGAGTGTGAACGAATGTGGCCTTTGTTGTCTTTTCCTAGCGCTACCTCGCGCACATGCGGGGGAAGGGGGTTGTCATTTCATGTGTGGCGGGGTGGCGACGGGAATAGATAAGAGCACAGTATGAATTATGTACATGTGTAGATATGTATATGTTTGTGCGTGTATATATATGTATACGTTGAGATGTATAGGTATGTATATGTGCGCGTGTGGACGTGTATGTATATACATGTGTATGTGGGTGGGTTGGTCCATTCTTTCGTCTGTTTCCTTGCGCTAAGTATAGGAGAATTACACTTCATTGGTGTTGTGGTTTAGCGTTGCTTACTACTTATCAACTGGTCTGGCTTCGATCTTCGGCGCGGATAGGCTGCTCACAGCTCATCCAACTGTTCATCCTTCCTCTGGTTGGTAAAGCACCACAGCTGTGACAGACCTGGCCAGCCTATATAGCATGGTGACTCGGCCAATGTTAACCCAAGGGTGGTCATATCCGAGGACATGGCCCTTACTAACTGGATGGGAAACCTATCAAGGGTTGGTAGATTTTTATGCAATGGTACTTATATTTAAGTGTGAAGTGTTTTAGGAACTGGATTGGTGCTTAATACACTCAGTATGTAAGTGTCGGTTGTTTTGGTATGTGAAAGTACAAATGTGAATGTGTATGTGTGTGTGTGTGTGTTGTGTGTGTGTGTGTGTGTGTGTGTGTGTGTGTGTGTGTATGTGATTATATATTTCACTGTACGGTGAAGGGAGTTCAGATCTCGTGGCGCCTATTCTTTTGAACTTTCTCCACTTTCATTAACTTTTTCTGATTTCTGCATGCTATCTACATTCACAATTTCATCTCTCAGTTCATTACGTTTGTCCACTAAACTAACCCTATGACAGTACTTAACTACATCTTTTTTTAGAATGTTTCTTGGCTGATTTCATGTTATGGCCGTCGGTTGCTATATCCTTCATCTTATGAAGAACTGTTTGATGTTAGGATCATCACGTTTGTGTTTAGATCATCCCTTACCCTTCTCTCATCCATGATGGACAAATTGTAGGTCCCATACTTTTCCCTGTGACTCAGCTGTTTTAATTCATCTACCATCTCTGGTGCCTTCCTCTGGACCTTCTGTAATAGTTATTTGTATTTCTTTTTCAAAGAACGATAACCAGACTTGAGAAGCATGCTGTAGTTTTGGCTAGATGTAGAATGTGAACAATTTGCTGGATATTTCCTTTCCTTTGTACTTGAATATAGTTCTAACATTTGCCAGCACACACTGTGTCTTGGTGTCAAGTTGGGGAAGATGTCGACTCCCATTTGCTTTTATCAGACCTCCTCCTTCCATCTCTCTGGTACTGGGGATAAATGAAGCCCTCCATTCTGGAAACAATTCTTAACATATAAGTCACTTCTTGCAAATCGTTACGTAATCCTTTACATCTCATCCCTCGAAATCCCTTCGACCTATTAGCTGGTCTTTAACTGTAAAGTTACTCGTGATGAATTCATGGAAAGTTTTGGATAATCTCCTGCCTTGTGTAATGTATTCCTTTCAGAGTCTCTTCGTTTGACTCTTTCTTATCCTGCCATACTCGTTTCTTGCTCTCTGATACCTTACTAATGATGGCTGGCTGGAGTTTAATGACACCTTTACCACAGCACATCACTTGACTCCTTTCATTTCTGACGTATTTCATTGAGCCACAGTTTACTCTTTTCATAAGTTTCCTTATGTATTTTAAGGTTAAAAGTGTCCATATTCGTACTCATTCATTGTAGAGTGTGTGTGTGTGTGTGTGAGTGTGTGCGTGTGTGTGTGTGTGTGTGTGTGTGTGTGTGTGTGTGTGTGTGTGTGTGTGTGTGTGTGCTCTGTAGATGACTGTAACTCTGTATAATTACACAGGTACTGTACCTTAATGTTGCATATCAGCTTAATTGACATTTTCGTAAATAATACCGACGATCCTCACTATGTTTTCTCTACCTGTGTGCTCTCATGAACATTTCGGGAGGATAGATAATTGAAAAACATAGACGGAATATATTCAAGAATTAGATCAAGAAATATATTGTCAAGGTGGTACATGATTTCAAGAAATGTTAAATAGCTGATATTATAAGTCAGGGGCCATGAATGATAAACGATGATGCATGATCTAAGAGTAACCCCTTGTTTTAAATGCTTAATCAAAGACAGACGGATAGAAAAAGTCGTCGAAAACCAGAATCCATTATGTGTATCTATATTTCGTATCAATACAGGAGTGATGTGAAGAATCAAATTCACATATACATTTACCTCACCAGGTGATGATATGGTGGCGGAGGGTAGACTGAAACACTGGTGTGGTAATGATAGAGACGCTTCATGAATAGAAATTATTTTGATTTTTACGCGGATGAATTTACACACACACACACACACACACACACACACACACACACACACACACACACACACACACATATATGTATATATCTATATCTACATTTATGTATAGATATAGATAGATGGATAGATATGTAGATGTAGATATATGCAGGATGAATCACAAGAAAACGGAAAATACGAAGTGTAAAGCACTTTCGCATAATACGTTGTCAAGTCTCTGGCTCGACTATGTTATTACATAGTCGAGCCAGAGACTTGACAACGTATTATGCGAAAGAACGAGAACACTTGATACTTCATATTTTTGTATATGTGTGTGTGTGTGTGTGTGTGTGTGTGTGTGTGTGTGTGTGTGTGTGTGTGTGTGTGTGTGTGTGTGAAGGAGAGGTCGTTAGAAAAAATTGGATTCCTTATGTGTGCTTTCACTTTATTTCCATAGCATAACCTTTAGATAAGAAACTACACTGGAAGACGCAGGTTCAACACCAGACCTAATGAGGGTTTTCCTCGTACAGGTTTTGGCTCCACACGGGTGTAATGCCTATTCACTGAACCCAAAATAACGGAATAGTTTTGCGTTAATATCAAATGATTATATCATTACCAGCTACGTACACGTATACACATACATCTAAGTACATGTAAGTACCTACATGTATACATATACACATACATCTAAGTACATGTAAGTACCTACATGTATACATATACACATACATCTAAGTACATGTAAGTACCTACATGTATACATATACACATACATCTAAGTACATGTAAGTACCTGCATGTATAGACACATAAGTATCAACCCTTGCTAAAAGTACATCTTTTTCATACCAGACTCGAAAATATGAGATTAATTATAATTTCGACTAACAGCTGTGCCTCTATCATGGTGACTATATCAAGTTTGGCTTTTATGGATTACATGTAGAGATACAGAAGTCAACAGTAGGAATGTGATGAATGCTTTTATGTGACGCCTAACGCCGGCTGACCCAGCTGCTTAGGGTGTCCGTGATTTGTATGCCAAGCTTCCTGGTGTCACGTTACAGCTTATGCTGCAGAACGTTCGATACAGAGAGATGTCTACATCTCAAGTGTAAACGTAGAAGTGATGGCATGGATTACTTTTTTGCTTGGAGTATGTTCTCTCCTGTTGGTCCTAAACTCAATAAAAAGAGAAAGAGACGAAGGTTTGAATAGAAATAAGACAAAGCTTTGAACAGAAAAAAAAGACGAAGCTTTGAATAATGAAATGCGAAGTTTTGAATAAAAGAAAAGACAAAGATTTGAATAAAATAGAATACGAAGCTTTGAATAAATGAAAAGACGAAGGTTTGATCAAGAACATATGAAGCTTTGGACATCTTGAAGTATAGGTCCTCAGAGGTTAAATCTGCTGTGATCTTTGCCTTACACTCCACCTCGAACACTCATTGTCTCACGAAGCTAATTTGAAACATCGCTGAGCCAAAGGTCCATTCACTATCTCGAAAAGAAACCTCGTATTTTTTTTTTTTTTTTTTTTAATAATCTTTCCTCGTGATTTCCTGTCTTATTTTCATTTCTCTGTATTGGATGACATCACATGAGTTCATTTCTCAGTCTTTGCTGTTGGCGGGAGTCTGTGTCCGTGACGTCAGCAGGCCTTGCATGTCCAGTCGCCAGTCCTCACAGTGTTATCGTGAACTTAGGCATCAGAAGGATCCGTCTTGGTGCCGTGTTTAATGGGGGGTAGGGGGTCATTTTGATGAATGGTGGAGGGAAAAAAGAAAAAAAGAAAGATAGATCCAGTTTGCGTGTGAGTGAGGGGAGATGGGTGGCTTCGTTTCTTGAGCCGCTCTTTCCTTCCTCTTATTAACAGCGAAGCTTACACTGGCCGCTCTCATTCCGTCGCCAAGCCACAGTGTGAGTGTGGGTGACGGAAGCTCTCCAGTGCGATAAGCAATTTGATCGATTTCTTTTTTTCTGTGTGTGTGTGTGTGTGTGTGTGTGTGTGTGTGCGTGTGTGTGTATGTGGTGGGGACAGACAAAAAGGAAATATACTGTATCCATACAAAAGTACATTGTTAGTTATGAAATTGATAACTATGAATTGGTTTGTGCATCTTTTATCGAAATTCTTTTCTAGTTTTATCGTAAATGGGTTTGTTGTTGTATTATATATCTTTTTAAATTTGTACGTAAATGGGTGTGTATATGTCGCATAATATTCTTAATTCAATCGTAAATAGGTAAATATATGTCTTATTATATTCTTGATTCATTTGTAATTGGGTTTGTACACGTTGTATAATATTTTTTCTTGATTATTTTCGTAAACGGGAGTATATATATATATATATATATATATATATATATATATATATATATATATATATATATATATATATATATATATATATATATATGCTCATTCGTAAATGCATATGAATATGTTGCATTACATTCTTTCTTAATCTATTCTTGCTGTAAAGAGGGCGATAATCATGTGTGGAAAAGAACAACAGACCAGAAAATACGTATGTGGGAGGACCAGCAGCTGCCCCATTGAGGCATTTCTCTAAAATTGGCAAATATGTGAGTGACACCAACAGTTGAAATGTAATGCCATCAGCAGAGAAAATTTTATTTGACCGGCCTCAGGGCGTGCATTAATTGCTCATTTGTATAATTTGTTCATTAATTAGTCCTCCTGATATAAGAATTTTGGCTCTGTGGCCACCATGAAGCCGAGTGTGTGTGTGTGTGTGTGTGTGTGTGTGTGTGTGTGTGTGTGTGTGTGTGTGTGTGTGTGTGTGAAATTTAGGATGTATGTGGCACGACAGGCATGGAGGACTTTGTAGAATACTACTACTACTACCACTACTACTACTACTACTGCTACTGCTACTACGACTACTATTACTACTATTACTACTTCTGCTGCTACCTCTGAAATCCAAAGGTGAGATATGGACAAAAAGAGAGAGAACACCTTAAACATCCGGGGTCCAAGACGCTCCAACACCTTGCCAACTACCATCAGAAACAGCTTGGGACGCACAGTACAAAATTTTGAGAGACCGCTGGACAAGTACCTAGGAAGTGTACCGACCAGCCAGGCTGTGGGGGCTGTGTGTGGCTGAGGGCTGTGATGGCTTTCATCAGCTTGGGCGACCAACGACTAAATCCGACAGCTGTGGCACCAGCCCAGGCTACGGGGGTTGAAGACCCCCGAAGACTTTATCAGGGATTCACCAGGTCTCTGTAAAGCTGAGGGTATGTGGCCACCATGAAGCAGAAAAGGTGTGTGGCCATATGAAGCTGAGAGAGTGTGTGGCCGTCATGAAGCTGAAACGGTTTGTGGCGATATGAAAATGAAAATGTGTGTGGCCACCATGATGCTGAGTGTGTGTGTGTGTGTTTGGCCACCATGAAGCTGAAGGTGCGAGTGGCCTGTGTGGCCATTATGAAGCCGAGGATTTGTATGTGGCCATCACGAAGCTGTGTGTGTGTGTGTGTGTGTGTGTTTGTGTGTGTGTGTGTGTGCGTGTGTGTGTGTGTGTGTGTGTGTGTGTTTGTGTGTGTGTGTGTGCGTGTGTGTGTGTGTGTGTGTGTGTGTGTGTGTGTGTGTGTGTGTGTGTGAGTAGCCACTATTAAGCCCACCTGTGCGTGGTCATCATGAGGCCCAGGGAGGGTGTAGAAAACGTCGAAATTGTTGGTCATGACATAAATGTGACAATTTTCTGTTGTTAGAATTGTTGCCAACCACAAAACCTTAATGTTAGTGATTTGCGGAGGAGTTTGCCGAGGCCACACGATTTTAACGCAAAAGGAAACGTAATTGATTTTATACAATATTCTCGCAGGTCTATTTACAACTAACGAGCCGAGTAATTAACTCCAAAGGTAACATTTCAGTATTTGTTGACAAGATGATAATCAGTGGTAATAAGACGATACTCACTGCCTCGGTAAGAGTGCTTTAATACGCTGTGTAACGATCCTAACCAATGAGAGGAGTGGTCGTGGCTGTTGTGGTTGGTTTATGAGTTCGTCGGGAGCGTTGGCGTTCACATCTGTTGACGTTAAGAGAGAGTAGCAGACGTGAGCAGTTGTAAAACTGGTGTTGCTGGTATTGCTTGCATCTGTTTCAGGAGAGTGTAGCAGACGTGGCCAGCTGTAAAACTGGTGTTGCTGGTGTTGCTTGCATCTGTGTTAGGTGAACTTTTCAGACGTGGTCAGCTGTAAAACTGGTGTTGCTGGTGTTGCTTGCATCTGTGTTAGGTGAACTTTTCAGACGTGGTCAGATTTAACAGAATTACTGTTGTCATATCTATCAGTAGAGTGAAGTAGATGTGGGAATGAATACAACTAGTAATATTGGCAAATGTGGACAGGTATTATTGTGATGTTGTCAGTGGTGCTAAGACTCCGTGGTACAGGAGAACAGTTAAGAGAATTTTCCTCCAGCCTGTGATGCGAGGGATGAACAGCAGATGCAGACAGAAATAACGGCATTGTTGCTCACTATATTTACTGGCAGTGAAAGACAAAGTTGTGGGCGGGACAGATGCAACAGCCTCGATATTGAGGGAGTGGGGTGGGGTGGCGTGGGGTGTGTAAATGACACCATTAGTGGACAGATTTAATTGCGATATTGATCATGGGAGTGTTTACAGCAGGTGTTGTCATGATGTGCAACAATGAGCCAATGCCAATTAAGTGAACACAAAACATGGTGCGTTCCAGTACACACAACTCGCTCCAGAGAATGAACAACATTGTACCAGGTGCTAACACCCACAACTGGGTGACGTACGACGTCGTTGGGGCAATGAATATTAACTCTGTGAGCTGGTATGTGTGTCTATATCCACATTGTGGCCGCTCTGAACGGATTGCCGGGTGGACGAGGCAGCGTTAACTTATCTCCCGCAGCACAGGTGCACGAGCAGCCCGTCGTCAGAAGTGAGACTCGGGTTCTGACAAGTTGTACAAACTTCATTGATCATCTCCAGATGGCAGTTGTTGACTATCTGTTGCATGGGATATCGATACGTGGTATAGATGATTTGTTGAGTCTTATTTACGTGTCTTTGACGGTGTGAATATCTTGAATCATTCAATTCGACTGAAATTTTCAAGACTTTTTTGTGTACTCTCTCTCTCTCTCTCTCTCTCTCTCTCTCTCTATATATATATATATATATATATATATCATCCCTGGGGATAGGGGAGAAAGAATACTTCCCACGTATTCCCTGCGTGTCGTAGAAGGCGACTAAAAGGGAAGGGAGTGGGGGGCTGGAAATCCTCCCCTCTTTTTTTTTTCTTTTTTTTTTCCAAAGAAGGAACAGAGAAGGGGCCAGATGAGGATCAGAGAAGGGGGCCAGATGAGGATATTCCCTCAAAGGCCCAGTCCTCTGTTCTTAACGCTACCTCGCTAACGCGGGAAATGGCGAGTAGTATGATGAAGATATATATATATATATATATATATATATATATATATATATATATATATATATATATATATATATATATATATATATATATATAAAGGGACATCATATTCCTGCTCAAAATCATCGCAACCAGACATTTGACACACGTCACTACTTTTCCAGCTCTAACTCCATCAGATCATTTGTTCACACTCTTATAATTTGTTTTATTTCTTTTTATTCCCCTTTCTGCTATTTCTTTCACTTTAATACCAACTACAAGCATATCCTGTCGGTTCTGTAAGCTGATTGGAAAGATATCTTTTTGCCTCTGTCTCTGAATGGCTATTGCTTTTCCTTGAATGATGCTTATCTGTTTGCACAGTTTACGATCGTCATTACCGCTGCATGTTGAGGATTGCACCCCCTTTTTAGTTTGTATATCTCTCCTCTTATATTCAAATTCTAGTTGTCTTTGTTCTCAATCCCTGGTGAAAAAAACACTCTTCATCCTAATGAACTTTGTTGACCTCATTCCACTCGCTTAGATCTCCCTGTTACCTTAGCCAAGAATATCTCCATCACTCGTACATCAACCTCCTCTCCTCGTCTCCGTCTTGACGTTGCTGTAGCTGTCACTCGTACTGATAAAGCCACAGTCTCGGCCGTCTCTTTAAGGAAACTCATTGTCCTTAGGGCGATTTCTACTTTTGCCTCTCCAGATTTACCTCCCAGTTACGCTACAACCTTTCTTGTCCTTTCCTATCAGAAGGTCTATAGAGCACGTCTCCCTTAGGTACAGTGTAAAGCATACAGATCTTATTGTATCTTTATACATGTTCCAGGGGAATGTGTCTTCAAGCTGGAGCCAAAACCACTATTTCGCCTCTCCTTGGAAACCAACCAATTTTCCTACCTCTTCACGATGAGGAGGACCATTCATATCCTTCTAACAATTGCCTCATAACTTCCTACTTCAGAAGACTTTGAATCTCGTCCCACTTTGTACAGTACTTCCTCGCGCCCAGTGAATCTTACTGGTCACTTTCTCTGCTAGCCGGTATAGTTTCCAGTACCCAAGAAAATCAACTGGTGATATTCTATTCTAGCTCGACCAATATTTGATGTTCTTCACCTAATGATTTTGGTGGAATCTTACGTCATTCTCTTGAATATTTGAAGTCTTTGATGCGGTCCAATTTAAGTACCTATTTCCAGACTTTCACCCACCGTTTTCTTTTCCTTTCCTTTGTGTAATCTCATTTCCAGTCCTCTTTCCAGTTGGTGCATTTCCGCCATTGTTAATGGACCGATTTCTTTCTTTCTCACCAAAAGTGGTGTTCCTCAAGGTTCTGAGATATTTCCTACCCTCTCTCCTCTTTTTATGAAGGATCTGCTTTTGAACAAAGCCGTTTTGATTCATTCTGATGACCAAACTGTATATTTTTCTGTCATCACGAAAATTCTGACATTTTTTGCTTCCTCGTCTTACCTCTTTCCACTCCTTCCCCTACGTCAAACCAGCTCAACATCTCTCGTCGGAACAGAAGTCATGCAGTCACATTCAGTGCTTCCGAAGCTCATTTTCTGCTTCATTTCTTTCTCCAAAATTTCTCATGACATTTCATTCATTGCTAGAGTCCACCAACTCCTCCAAATGCTCATCATTAATGTAACCTTTAGAATATCCTTTAACTCCAGGCGATGGAAATAGTTAAGTCTGAGGATATACTGGAAAGCGTCAACATAAAAACGCAACTTCTCTTCAGAGCAGCTGCTCCTACCAACAAAGGTCTCGAACGTCCCTGGAGAGTTTATATTCACATATCTACCTTGTCTCGCCTTCCATATCCCAACTGGACTGAAGTAATCCAATGTGATCGGCCATATCAATCCTCCCTCTCATATTACTCAATTTCAACCCCTTTTTTTTCCTTCTTGGAAATATCTCCTTGTCTTATACGATTGGTAGAGGAAAGGAGGAGGATGTGGGATAGGGAATGGGTTAGTTTGAAATGGAAGAGATGATAAAAGTCTGTACAGATGTATGTTACTCCCCTTTTTATGGGGCACCTGCAGCTTTGAGGGTGTTCGCTCCACATGGAAGCAGGGTAAGGTAGGCTTCATCTGGGCGATAAAGTCCCTGACGACTCGGTGCTCTATACCACCCACTGAGTGTGATGCTACCTCGTTGAGGGAGACCTCACACCCTCGAAGCATTCCCAGTTTCAATATGGAGTCACCAAACGCGTGACGCCTGTATTTAAGTAGAATACCATATCTTCTGAACCCTTCATATTACCTGGATGTTTTTGTATGTACAGGTGAGTACTGGGTCGGCAGCGGGCACGACGGTGGCGCGGGTGCTGGCACTAGACCACGACAAGGGCGAGAACGGCCGACTCTCCTACTCCATCGTGGAAGGTAAGTGACAACGTCTTCTTCCTACAGTAAGAGTAAGATTATCGGACCCAGGGAAGAGTGAGTGTCTACCACTCACCTATATTATACATTTCTCGTCTGTACTCACATCTCCGTTATTTGAAGTGCTTGTTCAGAGCAGAGGTGCAATGAACGCATGGAACAGTTTTGCAAATATCATAAGCCTTTTACACTATGAAGTTTGTATTTCGTATCTGCCTGACTGGCTAAATGGGAGAAGACTGGCCGGAAAGATGTTTGACTGGAGGGCTGAGTGAGTCAGCGGAAAGCTTCTTTTAGTATCCACGGCTTGTTGTCCCAGGCTGTTGGGGGAAGACAGAAAGAAATAGAATAAAATCATGTATCAGGTAAGTGGTTGTCAGGGTGACTGGGTATAGTACTAGTCTGGGGGAACACTTGGTTGATCATCTCTTTTGGCTGAGGTATGGCGGGGATGGGGGGTCTCTCCCCTGAAGCCCGAACTGAATTCTGGGATTAAGGATTGAAGGTTAATCGTCTCATCAGGTCATAGGAGAGGAGTAGTAGTATGATGGTAAGGAAACACAAAATGAAACAGGAGCACTTTAATTTCCTGCGTGTAGACCAGAGGCCTTACTCAGAGAAAATACTTTAAACTTCCACAGACCAACTGTGCCATAACCTAATAATTCTTTTTACGATATATGTTGCCTGACGGTATTTCCTGTATTCAGCAGGGTGCAGGCCATCCCTTGATGCTTTTTGGAAATGGTGAGCTGATCCATCACGTAATTTACACTTATTATTGATGATTTTACGCCACTTATGTTCTTGCTCGTCTGCAGGAAATCTTGCCCAAAAATCACCCAAGAAGTTCAAGTTTCTTAAGCCCCGGAAGTTAAGCTATTGATATAATGAATAAGGAATAATGAGTCAGGAATCCGGGATTAGAAAGTTCCCGCAGAAGGCTAAGTGTGAGCCCCCAAGTTGAGACGCTGAGGGCGGCGGTGGCCGGCTGATAGCGCTAGCCCACCCGCCCACCAGTCCCTCGGGCGCTGGCAAACACACCCGACCGTCGCTAGGGGTTTGGCGCAGCCACCCGCCAGTTCCTCGGACCCCACTACGTCTACCCCTCCGTCAGAAGGACTCCAGTATACCTGTCTCCGTCCCTCAAGCCCCAGCACTCCCACGCGTCCGTCATTCAGATCCCAGCACGCTCACCCACCTGTCTCACGGGCTCCAGCAAGCCCACCCTCCTGTTCCTCGAGCCCCAGTACACTCACTCTCTTGCCCCTCGGGCCCCTGTATACCCACCCTCCTGCCCCTCGGGCCCCGGTACGCCCACCCACTTGCCCCTCGGGCCCCGGTTCACCCACCCTCCTGCCCCTTGGGCCCCGGTACGCCCACCTTGTCTATTTCGAGCCCTGAGAGCCGATCGAAGCACCTGTCCGTCGCCTGGACTTCAGTAATTTCTGTCAGCTTAACTGTACGATTAGACCTAATCCAATTTAGCCCAGATTAGGATTGTTAGATTAGGAAGGTTATCATAACTTTACTTACGTATAATTAGGATTCTTTTTTGTAAACTTCTTAGACTGAATAACAGAAAAATTATCAAAGCTTTGGATAACCAAATACTGCTTAGGTTTCGTCAAGAGAGATGTCTCATCATAGGTTTTCTAGTATTTTCATGTGTGAAAATGCCCTGAATAGAGTGAATTAGATCGAAATGGAACGATATGGTATACGGGGGTCGACTTGCCGTCAATGGACTGAACCAGGGCCTGTGAAACGTCTGGGGTACACCATGGAAAGGTCTTTGGGACCTGGATGTGGATAGGGAGTTGTGGTTTCAGTACATGACATATAACAGCTAATGAATGTGAGCGAATGGGGCTTTTCTTCGTCTGATCTGGCGGTACCTCACTAACGCGGGAAACGGCGCTCAAGTACGAAAAATATACAAGATTCCCTGGTGTATGTATCTAGCTGCGAACTTACAAGGGACAGAAAGAGCATCTCCTCGTCTATCTCACAACGGGGAACGCTGTGTTGCTAACCATCTCTCTCTCTCTCTCTCTCTCTCTCTCTCTCTCTCTCTCTCTCTCTCTCTCTCTCTCTCTCTCTCTCTCTCTCTCTCTCTCTCTCTCTCTCTCTCATCCAGGGTACAGAGCGTCGTAAACTCTTTCAAGTATAATAGTTTCCCCTCATCTCTTTCTCTCTCTTACCTGGGGTACAACAGGGTATCGTAGACTCCTTTAATTATAATAGGTCTCTCTCTCTCTCTCTCTCTCTCTCTCTCTCTCTCTCTCTCTCTCTCTCTCTCTCTCTCTCTCTCTCAGAGCCAGCTCTTAATGACGTTTTTGTCATGAACTTCAAGTTACCAACTTTTTTCCTCCAACTTCGAAAGTTTATGGTCGCCTTCCTGCCAATCATCGCTTCGTGTTTCCTCCCTCCCTCTGCTCTGCATAACACCTTCCCACTTACCTCACCTCTTCCTCTTCCTACTCTACACTCCTCTCTCTCTCTCTCTCTCTCTCTCTCTCTCTCTCTCTCTCTCTCTCTCTCTCTCTCTCTCTCTCTTTCCCATTCCTCTCTTTTTTTCTCCTGTATGTTCTCATTTTTTTCTTCTCTACTGTCTCTCTTTTCTCCTCTCCTGTCCACTTTCTCCTGACACGTCGGCGGCTCTGCCTTCCTCCTTTAACCTAACTATCCACGCCTGTCGCTTCTCTCACTCTCCACACTTCCATAATTCTTCTTCCTTACCTCTTCTTCTTCTTCCACCCTTTTCCTCCTTCTTCCTTTCCTCTCTGTTGTTACCCCGCGTCTTCTTTACTGTACAACCCGAGTTCCGACTCTCTTCGATGTTGTTCATTCTGTGTGTGTGTGTGTGTGTGTGATTCCTACTATTTCTTAACCCACTGTTTCCGTTATACCAATTTACAGTCTGCACACACACACACAGACACACACACACACACACACACACACACACACACACACACACACACACACACACACACACACGCACACATAAGCTTCAGGTCCGTCCA
The DNA here is from genome assembly GCF_036320965.1 of Panulirus ornatus. Taxonomy (NCBI): domain Eukaryota; kingdom Metazoa; phylum Arthropoda; class Malacostraca; order Decapoda; family Palinuridae; genus Panulirus; species Panulirus ornatus. The sequence goes on along the minus strand of NC_092225.1, from coordinate 62,173,985 downwards.
CCATGGTAAACTAGGCCAAGCTGTGGCAGCTCTGGGTATGGGACGCGCCCTTCATCTGCCATCTGATCAGCTTATTCTCTTTGGCTCACGCTCGCCGAGCTTTACTGTGGTGGTGTTAGAGCGCTGGTGTGGCTGTGGTGGTGGTCTGGCCGTGTCCTGTTGGCGTTGGAGAGTTAGTTTGGCTTGAATGGTGGTGATGGTGATGGAGAGAATAATATGGTTATGGCTGATGGTGATTATGCATGTTGGTGGTGATGGTGGTGGTAGTGATGTTGGTGTTAGTGTTGGTGGTGGCTGGTGGAGAGAATGTTATGGTTAAAGGCTGATGGTGATTGTGGTTGGTGTTGGTGGTGGAGAATGATGGAGAATAAGGGATATATTGTTGTTGATGGGTCTTATTGGTGGAGAGTATGATAACGATGATGGTTGGTGGAGAGTATGGTAACGATGATGGTTGGTGGAGCGTATGGTAGCGATGATGGTTGGTGGAGTGTCGTGACCTACTGATGGAAGGCGGAGGGAGAATCTATGGTGGTGAGAGTTGATAGTGATGATGATTCATGATGCTTATATGGAAGTGACGATGATGATAATCACTATGGAGATATGGTGATGTTAATAACACTTGGCGAGAGATTTGGTTGATGATGGTGATGATGACTTCTTAAACAGGTAGGTGTTGGTGTTTGACGAAGACGGTTGTGGTGATGATAACTGCAAGAGGGAGTAAGTTATGATTACTGATAAAGTTGTGATGGTGACTGGTGGATGATGACATCTAAAAGGAGTTGTGGAAATGATGACTACTTGAGGGAGTTTCGATAATGATGACTGAAGGGGACAGTTACGTGATAGGACACAAAGAGTCGTAATGAAAGGGGTCATCACTGTGGTTACCCGTTATTAGCGGGGTTCCCAGCGGTGAAGTCCTGGGGCCTACACTATTCACCATTTATAACACTGATGTTGACGCACTGCTGGTTAGTGTCCACATTTACACATGACACGACGACCAGCAATGCCGTACCAACTGAAGAAGAAAGGCTAAGATTACAGGAGGATCTAGACAGAATAACTGAGTGATCTACAGACGACAAATGCCATTGAACGTCATAAAATGTCGGTTGTTGCAAGCACTGATGAGCCACAAGATAAAGGACACGCCTTATGTGTTGGATCTAGGGGGGTCACTGTATCCAAGAGCTTCAAAGTCTCACAGCATTGTATCGAAGCTGCCAAGAAAGCAAATAGGATGTTAGGATCCATTAATGAAAATCTTACAAACAAAAACAGGGATGTGATATTGCCACTATGCTCAAGGTTAGTTAGACCGCACCCTGAATATGCAGTACAGTTCTGGGCCTCCCCCACCTATCTCAGAATGTTCTTTACATGGAAGCAGTGCGGCGAAGAACAATCAAATCAGTTCCTTCCTTACATAACAAACCAATTGAGGACAGACAGTGAGAATTGAATTTATTCTCTCTAAGCAAAAGGAGGCTCCGAGGCAAATTCATAGAATGTTTTAAATACTTAAAGGAGTGAACACAATGTCGATATTAAAGATTTCTTTACGTTCGTGTTCTTCAGAGCAACACTGTTACATGTGTTCAGAATTAAGTTTGATCATGCCCTGTCAATACCCGGTACTGAATAATTCTTTTAATCATGATAACATAGTGGCATATTATGCTACCTTTTCAAACATTGATCTCGCCCTGGCCATGCTGTCTTAACTTACCAATGTCGCCTGCATAAAGGAAACAGGAAGGAATTATTGTATTATCCTTCCATATCAAGAGAAATTTAGACATTATAGACATTATAAGTCACAAGGTTGGCGCCCACAATTTGTCCTTACATCGTCTCTGTATCAATAATGAAGGGACGCTTGCTTTTGTGATGGGATGCATGACATATTCACGTTCATTCTACTTTCTGACTTTCCAATATCTTTTTTTTCGTGCCTGTTAGTTCTGCAAGGTATTTTTTCTCCTGTTTTCCGTCTGGCGTGATGCCAGAGGGAATGGAATGTGAGGAAAGAGCCTTTGCGCTGTCTCTCTTTTCTTTTGCTGCTTTTGTGGGGACTGCATCTTTTTCAGTAAAGGCCAGATCACTTTGCTCATACCCTAGGTCCATGTGGTCTTTGGATCTGTGTAACTCTCTCTCTCTCTCTCTCTCTCTCTCTCTCTCTCTCTCTCTCTCTCTCTCTCTCTCTCTACTTAGAGAGCCTGAATTTTGCAACGGCTCTCTCTCTCTCTCTCTCTCTCTCTCTCTCTCTCTCTCTCTCTCTCTCTCTCTCTCTCTCTCTCTCTCTCTCTCTCTCTCTCTCTCTCTCTCTCTCTCTCTCTCTCTCTCTCTCTCTCTCTCTCTCTCCCTCGACTTAGAGAGCCTGAATTTTGCAACGGCTCCGTCTCTCTCTCTCTCTCTCTCTCTCTCTCTCTCTCTCTCTCTCTCTCTCCCCGTCTCCCCAATACCCGCACCGTCTCAGGGCTTCCATTTCCCCCTGTCGTAGAATCAAATAATCGTTCTTTTTCCTCTTCCCTCACGATTCCCAGCTGGACCATGCTCAGGCTCACTCCTTTCCCTCTCTTCTTCCTCTTACTCTCCTTTCTTTTTCATCTTTTTATTCATTTTCTTCCTGTTTCTCTTCTTGTTCTTTCTTCTCCTTCTTTCTACTCTTCTTCTTCTTCTTCATCTTCTTCTTCTTCTTCTTCTTCTTCTTCTTCTTTTTCTTTTTCTTCCTCTTCTTCTTCTCGACCATCTTTTCCATATTCTTATATTTCGAAGCCTCATTCGACTCAAGCTTTCAAATCTTTTTTTCTTAGCTTTTTTTTTTTTTGCTGTAGTTTCCATCTTTTTGTGTACGCACAGTGAACCTAGGCTTACGATATCGCAGTTCTTATGAAAGTGTAAGATGTTTATATGAAGGGTAACGCGTCTCTTTCTCTCGATGATTCTTCAGCAGAACTTGAGATTCATAAGATAAACAGTGTTCGCAAAAGTCCGTCACTGATTTTACAAGTTTTCCAGCTAAATCATTGTTATCATTTCTCTTTTATGTACATGAAAACTCTCTCCGAAACGTTCCTGAAGTGCTGTATGTATGGCGTCCTTACCACGAAGATGTGCTGTATGTCTATTAGTGTGATGTATGACGTTTCTGCTAGGAAGATGTATTCCTCGCATGTGACGTTTGGGTTTTTAGGAGTGTGGTAAATCTGTGCTTCTTGAACAAGCTTTGTGTTGCAATGTCAGACACCATGTTTCTGTGGAGAGATCTTATGCTCTGTTTCTTACACGGTGTTGTGTTCAATGGACGTTTGAGCAATGTATTGTGTTTCTACTAGTAAGTCGTACTGTGTTTCCTAAAAATCACTGTGTTGTGCTGTTCCAACAAGGACTGTTTTATTTCCTATTAGCACCTTATGTTGTTACTTATGTACGGAATTGTATTCTGTTTCTTGCCGGATATTCTTCTTTATTTCTGGTCTTATAGGTTTTTAAAAGGTTGTTGTGTTGCTTATGCAACTCGATGTTACATGGAGTGTTGTTTACCTTTAGGGTATGTTGCTAATAGGACGTAGTCAAGTGTTTCTAGCGATGGTGTGTTGTGCAGCCAGGAGAAGTTTGAGTTGAGTTTATTTGGGACGTTGTTTTGTGATCCTTTGTTTACCAATGTGTTGGCCATCATTTCTGGAATGACGTTATATTCTTAGTAGGATGTTGATTTATTTCGTAAATCTTTACATGAAAGGATAACCTAGATTGTGTTTCTCAAGTAGTGCCAAGATCAGGTTCCTCCTTCATGATGTTACTAAGTGTTTCCCCCCTAGATATGATGCACTGCATTGTGTTTCAGGCCAAGTGATATTGTGTGTTGCACTTAAGACTATTCTTATGTGATCACAGCCTGAATTTGTGTTGTCACCTACCATGCAGATGCATAGCCCTATCATCACACTGCAACACAATTTTCTCATATATTGTTCCTTTCGCAATACTCCAGGTAACGCTGGCGGCATCTTCAGTATTCACCCCTCCCTGGGTGTCGTGCGCCTGACGCGGCCGCTGATGGAGAGCGAGCCGTCAGAGTACCTGCTGCTGGTGAGGGCCATGGACCACGCCAGCCAGGCCCGCGCCGCCTCCGTCCCCGTCAGAGTGATGGTCACATCCTCTCCTGACGCCCCTCCCTCTTGGCAGGGGGATGACACCCCCCGCGTGGTGGAGGTGGGAGAGTGGATAGCAACGGGGTCGGCAGTGGCGCGCCTCACCGCCTCCTCGCCCTCGTCCCTGCACTACACCCTGACGGGTGGCAATGACGAGGGCGTGTTCATGGTCAGCCCTGCGTCAGGTGTGGTCAGCCTGGCGGCCCCGCTGGACTACGAGACAACCGCCTGGTACAACCTCACCATCACCGCCACCAACTTGGTAAGATATTATCGCATATAACGACGTACCGAGCGCTCTGAGTGTTGAACATGCAGTAGGGTGAAAGGCGTGCACGGGATAGACTGAGTTAGAGTGATGTGTTATACAGGAGGCGACGTACTGTCAATGGACTAAGGCATATGAAACAACCGGGAGAAACCATGGAAAGGTTTGTGAGGCTTGGGTATCGATGGGGGAAGCTATGGCTTCGATGCATTATACATGACAGCTTGAAATTACCTTTGAGCGAATGAAGCTTTTTTTTTTGGATTATTCCTGGGGCTACCTCGCTACCTTGGGAAACGGCGAGCAAGTATAAAAAAAAGAATTACATAGACTTAACAGGCTCTTCTGTTTGTCATAATGGTTTCAAAATATCTACCTCTGCCCCCATTTTTAAGGGGCCTCCTCAAACTATACCGTAATTTAAGTAAGGGTCGATCTTTTCCTTAGCTTCCGTGATAAGTCAACGTTTCCCCTGCTAAATGAGAGGAACAGGATGAGCGAATGAGCAGAAATGAATAAGAAAAAAGCATAAATGCTGTGCAATAGCAACCTGGAAATAAACGCAAATTTACAGCGAACAGTCAGATGAGGGAATATTGAGCAGGGAGATAGGAAAAGAAAAAAGACTATGTAAGATTTAATGCAACCAGATGAAAGCCTGTTGATCAAGGAGGAGCGACCGTAACCTTCAAAAAGTGAATAAACGTGAAGACCTTGTCTGGAAAGAATGCCCAATGACAGACAGCCCAAGACAGAAGGATAAAATGGTCAGGAAAAAAGCAGACCTCACGCCAAAGAATATCTGATCCAGGACAGACGTCACCTCACAACGCGTTCACCTTGTAGAACCTCAAATAGTACAGTGGACACACAGCGGGTCACAGGCAGATTATTTGGTCATCAGACCTCAGCCACAGTATAAAAGTCAATAAAACCCTCAGGTAGTTGAAGCAGCGGAGGAGGTCGAAGTAATGGGGGTTAGAAGTCACAGGTGAGAAAAATCTTTAACCCATTGTCCAGCATGAAGAGGAAGCGACGGGCTTTGTCAGGATGAAAGTCTGTGGCTTCCTCGAGACGAAACAAACCTCACCGAACAGCCAAGGTGCTCGTGTGACATTGATTTTCATCCATATCAAGAAAAAGAATTTATTGACCTCGAGAGTCTCACTTGTTAGCTTGGATAACGTGCGCGCTGCGTGTTCCTCAACTGAAGTATAAGTGTAAATATTAGGTCATAACTTGTTTATATCTGCAGCCATGAGGACGTGGTGTTGCTGTTAATATTATCAAGGATGCAACAGGCTCATTCTAGCGCGGACCCATCTTCCAAGACGGTCATATGTGATTAAAGATATATTCTGTTGATCGCTGAGGAACAGGCCTGTAAACAGATTTCTTTATATATATATATATATATATATATATATATATATATATATATATATATATATATATATATATATATATATATATATATATATATATATCCCTGGAGATAGGGGAGAAAGAATACTTCCCACGTATTCCCTGCGTGTCGTAGAAGGCGACTAAAAGGGAAGGGAGCGGGGGGCTGGAAATCCTCCCCTCTCATTTTTTTTTTAATTTTCCAGAAGAAGGAACAGAGAAGGGGGCCAGGTGAGGATATTCCCTCAAAGGCCCAGTACTCTGTTCTTAACGCTACCTCGCTAATGCGGGAAATGGCGAATAGTATGAAAAAAAAAAAAAATATATATATATATATATATATATATATATATATATATATATATATATATATATATATATATATATATATGTATATGTATGTATACCCTAGCCTTTGCCAGGTACCCACTGTATAAACCATCCATTACTAGAGGATGAACATCTAGGTTGACTATAGGTCGACTCCCGCAAACAGGATTCGAACCTATGCGCTCGACCCTGGACGGTCCGTAGGTGCGTCACGGGCAGCAACACTAACCGCTACGTAACGGAGGGCCATGTATATCTGTAACATAATTATAATAACCTCACGGGATAATCGATGGCGTAAACAGAGAAACACAACCAGGAAGAAGTCATACTGCAGTAATCGAAAGCTAAAGTTGCGCCATAGCTAGACATCATGGAGAAAGGTCAGGTAATAACGCTTTGGTCATTTTTATATTGGTGACGGTCTGTTATTCAGTAAGGCTCATTTCACCTCTAATAGTGGTTTGTATGATTACCTATTTGTATGTTATGGGGAGAGAGTTTTACAACCGTGTTGCGCCGTCTCTTAACCTTTAATAAATGCACCATGTGTTTAATGTGCACACACACACACACACACACACACACACACACACACACACTCCATTCTGAGTCAGGCATCAAGTCTATCGACCAGCCCCAAGGGGAAAACGACCAGCTGGCTTGTCCACGAGCCAACTGCTTCGCCCAGGATTCGAACCCTTGCAGATGTGTGTGTTTGTGTATGAGTGCGTATAGTCTTACTGGCGCGTTTGATTGTATATATTTCCCGGTAGCCAGAATTCTGGTCATACGTTAGACAAATTTAATATGAAGTTCCTAATTCTCATTCACTAATTGATTTTAGGTTGCAGATGATCATGAGTAACATCAGTGATAGTTAACTTAGAAATGCATTGTAGTAGTGACCTCCAAGGAGTATCCTAAGCAGTAGTGACGCCCACACAGTATCCCCGAAGCATACTGGTACACACGGTATCCTCGTATAGGCGGTCTTGCAGTACCCTGGAAGCAGTACTGACACTCACACAATCCTGGATGCAGTATTGACACTCACACAGTGTCCTGGATGCAATATTGGCACCCACACAGTGTCCTGGATGCAGTATTGACACCCACACATTGTCCTTTATGCAATATTGACACCCACACAGTGTCCTAGATGCAGTATTGACACCCACACAGTGTCCTGGATGCAATATTGACACCCACACAGTGTCCTGGATGCAGTATAGACACCCACACAGTGTCCTAGATGCAGTATAGACACCCACACAGTGTCCTGGATGCAATATTGACACCCACACAGTGTCCTGGATGCAGTATAGACACCCACACAGTTTCCTGGATGCAATATTGACACCCACACAGTCTCCTGGATGCAATATTGACACCCACACAGTCTCCTGGATGCAATATTGACACCCACAATCCCTCCCTCTCCTCTTCAGGCTGGGGTGTCTCGCAGCTCTTGGCTTGGGGTGACAGTGCTCGACGAGAACGACTGGTGGCCCGAATGGGACCGTCTACACTTCCAGGGTTCCGTCCTCCAGACCGCCGCTATACAAGCCCCCGTCTTCGCCACCCACGCCCAAGACCCCGCACCCCTTACCGTTACCGCCCACGACCGCGACCAGGGATACAACGGCCGCGTCACCTACAACATCGTCGAGAAGGATGTCTCTAAGTACTTCTCCATCGACCAGCACACAGGTCTGTGGCCTCCCTCTTTACCTTATTCATATATCCAGACAACGCATGAACACCTTGCCTGGTTGGCAAGACTACGACTTGGGTGAATGTCGTTTATAACACTTCGAAACATCACATATGTAAGTGTCTTGTGGTCTACTACGAACTGTCTGTCAGTTCGTAACACTACTGAAAGTGAGTATTCTACTTGGTTCTGAGACAAGGAAACAGGTTTATATCTGACCAAGCGTTTAAGACCAGTGTGTATAATTAAGTATACAAGTATCTAGTCAAGAACTCTGAACAGTATAGGTGAGTATTATATTATATATGATTATATCATGTATATAATTATATATATATTTAGGGACAGCACACAGGTGTCTGGGCTCCGTATCTGCCAGGAACTGAAGATATGTTATTCCTCATTATTGCTGCCGCTGTTTCCACCTTCATGGGTACAGCGAGTGAACTGTGGTGGAGAACCATAGTTGGTGGGTGTAAGAGAGTGGCTCCGGCTGTCCAACAGAGGCGTGGTAAACGTGCAACAGCAGTTCGTCTTTATCCTGATTCCCCAGGTCTGTTTCAGGCAGGTGACCTCAGTCATGATGTGGCGTTGCCCTTATGCCGAGGGAGCGGCTTTCTGATTTTCGAGGCTTCATGAACTATTCAGCGAAAGGAGGTAAGTAAGACTTGCGAACGTCCTGAGCCAGGCGCGTACTTGATCTTAGTGACCAGTGAAAAGGCTGATTTCAGCGAACGATATGGAAGTACGAAAGAACAATACGGAGACAACATGTCAGGTTTGTGTTTACTCTGAGCACAGGTAAAGCTAAGCATAATAAACATTCAGGATTATGAGTTAGATGAATCATTTCCATTAGCTGTTAAAACAGGAAATATCTTTTTTTTTCTATACATAGATATAATTCCATGAATTCAGTAATGCATAAAACATCCCGACTATGAGGAGATCAGGCTTGAAATTTATTTAATATGTAATTCCATTAAATCTGCTCAGAAATGAATTGAAACAAGTTGTTTTCTGAGAGTTGCCCAGACACTATACTGCAGACAGCACCGACCCATGCCTGCTCTGCGTATTGTGTGCATGATGATAGATCATATACAATTTCTCCAGTTAAGTGTAAGTCAGTGCATCTGATTCTCTAATTATGATCAAAGTACACTTGATTCCCGTAATACCAGTAGGCTAACCTCCAGCCCTTCTCTCCGTTACTCAACAGGAGCCGTGTGGGTGTCTGGTCGGCTGGACGATGTGGCGGGCACGACCGTGGAGTTTAACGTGTGGGCCATCGATGGTGGCGACCCACGACGGGAGTGTGTCGCCCCTGCCCCCGTTGCCATCACCATCAAGAAGGTCAACCCACCACCACTGGCCTTCCCGAAGACTCACTACAGCGCTGTTCTCTACTTGCCCACCTTCCCCGGCGTGAGGGTGTTCTGCCTGGTCGAGGGTGAAGCAGTTCACCACAACGAGGACACTGACTGGTCGCAGATCCAGTACTCAATCCTAGACGGCGACGACACGAAGAGGTTTGAGTTCGATAGTGTGAGCAGATGTCTAAACGTGCATGACCAGCTGAACCTGAAGTCCAGTTACAACCTAACGTTGAAAGCCACCGACGGATCCATCACCTCGACTGCTACAGTGGATATCAAAGTACAGGACGCCCCTCTTTCCACTTTAGTCTTCACGAAGGAAAAGTACTGGGCGAACGTATACGAAAACTCCACTAAGGAGATGAATATGGTGGCCCTAGGGGTAAAGGGTCAGCCACTCAACCACCACGTCCATTACTCCATCCTCAATCCCACGGACAACTTCGAGATCCGCCCCACCTCAGGAGTTATCAAGACTACTGGCAAACCCTTCGACCGCGAGGCTAAGGACCATTACTCCCTGGTTGTCCAGGTGCGTTGACATGCCAAAGCAGAAGGTTTCTTTTCTCTATGTACTGATTGCATGTGAGACACCTCACCTCCTACATATGTTGGGAGACAAGATCATTATCATCATCATATGCCTGGTAGGACTACAATCCATCGGTACAAAAGAGCTTCCCACTTATACCTATCCCTGAAGATTTCATGATTTTACACCTATTTCCATTGATGTTCCTTTTGATGTTAGAGCTTCTATTCATATTTAAAGCCTTCCTTTTTTTCTGGGTTGCCCAAGTCTGTAGGGTGTCGTCCAGTGATGAAGTAATCATCACATATACATTAGCGTATTAGGCTCCCAAGGGAAAATACGTATTTAGGTTTGAAAGGTAACAACAAAAACTTGAAATCCTGAGCCAAGAATTTGTTCTCGAAACTAAGTGTTCTTCAGAGAGAGATCTTCGAAACAGTTGAGTAGAATAAATTCTTAGCTCTTACTTTCACTTTTCCTTTCTACCTTTCATTCATTTATCATTGTGGATAAATCACAAATATACGTATTTCTAAACACTTTTAGGTTCGGTTCTTAAAGGAAAGGCAATATTTCATTTATAAACCTGGACAGACTCGGTAGGTAAGGCTCTCTCATCTGAATTCTTAAAGGAAATGCGTCTTTAAGAGGGCTGTATTCTGCAACAAAAATACCGCTTGTTTTCTGTGTCCGCTTTCGCTTTCATTTCGAAATACGATTTTTACGTCTTGTCAAATGATTAATTCATCTCATGATGTTGACCGAGATTTTCTCCGTCCCGTTGTGAGACAGGCCAAGGACGTGGACGAGCCAGGGAACGTGGCTCACGTCCTAGTGCATGTGGCAGTGATGGACATCAACGACAACGAGCCAGTCTTCCTGAACCAGCCTTACTACGCCCTCGTCTCCACCAGCGCTCCCCGGGGACACGTCGTCACTAAGGTGAACCCAGACTGAGAGAGAGAGAGAGAGAGAGAGAGAGAGAGAGAGAGAGAGAGAGAGAGAGAGAGAGAGAGAGAGAGAGAGAGAGAGATGCTCATGTCAGATAACAATATGATTCGAGTTTGTTTAAAGCTTATGTTCATTAGACATCTTACTCGTCCACGTAGGTGAGAGCGGTAGACGCCGACGCTGACGACTTCGGCAGTGTCCGGTACGAGCTGGTGCGGGGGAGCGGAGAGCTCTTCTCTGTCAACAAGTACACAGGCGAGATATCCCTGAAGCAGTCGCTGATGGTGGCCGACAAGACCTATAGCCTCACCGTCGCCGCCTATGACGGAGGGAAGCAGCCGCTCAGTTCGCAGGCTCATGTCATGATCCGGTGAGTAGATTAGGAGAGTCTGATCCAACCGAAATATAGAAATACTTTTTACATATTTTGAATAGAACTTACGAGGCAAAGAACGCGACAGTGTGGGCTGTAGACAAGCGCTACAGCGCGACACAGATAACTTCCAGCTTACATATCCTGACGACAGGATCTATAAGATGGAATACAGTAGATGATAATGAAGAGCTAATAAAGAATGATGGGTGACAGGGTGGTGTCAGCCGAGGGCCCGATGTTCACTTCAGCCCTGTACCTGGCCTCTGTTGCTGAGGACGCACAGGAGGGCACGCCTGTGGCCAGGGTGGAGGCCGCCAGTCCCACAGGGGAACCCATCATGTACACCATCGTCGCCGGCAATATTAACGAGGAGTTCGCCCTTGATTACTCCACAGGTAAGTCTGACTCTCTCCTCTTAGACGCTCTCCCTCAGATGAAGTCAAGTCATTGTTGGACGCCTTGAAGCCCTCACTGGCCACGTCCATCGTTAAGAGCGAAGGACTGAAGATGGTGTGTGTTACTTGCATAGGTCGAACCTCTGTACTGATTTAAACATTTGAATGAAATAAAGTACATCTTTGCGTATATATATATATATATATATATATATATATATATATATATATATATATATATATATATATATATATATATATTGTTCACTTTAGTAGGAGTGATGCCTTCCTCACAGTTGCTGAATATGTTCCCTCGTCTTCTTAAACCCATCATCTGGAAGTAGGTTAAGAGAAAGACACATTCACAGAAAAATAAGAACCTCATTCATGGCCATCAAGCAGTTGGTCTCAAATTTCCAGTAATTCTAACAGCAAATCTGTCTGGAATCTCCCACCTCGTATGTCCACTGTGTCCTCAGGGTCAAGATTATCAGTAGTGGTCTTGCGTCTTGCCGGATGAGGAGTTAACTCCCGTGGTTGAGTTACTAGAATATAAGGATCTGGATAGTAGATTCTTATAGGGAGTCAAATATGACCTGTACGTGATTTGGACCTGCATTTCCCTGGGCAGTAGATTGCCTCAGTCTTTAAGATGGTGTCTAAAAGGATCCCCGAGTAGGTTGCACACCTCAGGAAATGCTTGGACCTTGGGGGTGGATCACTGGAAGTGCTTTGAAAACCGACGCTGGGACTGAGTGACTGTTTCGGAAGAATGTTAACAATATATTAACATAATCTGGCTAATTTTCCGCCCTACAAAGCTGGTGATACTAGAGTATATCTGCTCCTGTTACCCAACGAGTGACAGGTCAGCAGGCGTTAGATAGATGCCGTTTACGAAATGACTAACGAGTGTTTTCATCTTCCTGAACTTTACCAGTTTAGACGGGTCTCACTGCATCATCTGCTGTAATGGGCAACACTGACGCACCATCGAGCCTGAAAAGTTACCAATGTTCAACTTGGGTCTTACGTCCTAAGGCACAATCTTCCACGTCCTCCACACAGCCTCCCACATGCGAGAACCAATCATCAGTCACCACTGAATATCACAGTCGATCCTTTTGTTTTAGGTCATCAAGCAATGAAGATGATCATCTAAGAAGGATGTCTTACTTCTTAACTGACAACACTTATCATCCGTCGACTGTACGTGCATTGTAAACATATCTTTTACATTGTGATGTCAGGGTATAGCACGGGGTCTCTCTCTGTCATAAATACTAGCGGATATGTTTTACAAATGTGCTATACTGTACGTGATTAGCATCAACCTAATTAGCACAACGGGACGACATTGAAGACCACAGTACGACCTTTGAGCACGGCGACACAAACCTTCGAACACGCCTGGGTCTTTGACCCAGTCTTTGAGAGTTCCACGTCACTCACTTACGGTTCAGGGCAATGATCATTCTGTCTTGACTCAAGGGTTGTTGCACTGTCTTGCTCAAGGATCGTACCGTCGTGCTGAAGGGTCTTACCTTCCTATGGAAAGAGATGATAAGCAAGCACCGTAGACTGAAGTGACACGTAATACCAGCACCACATTACGTAACGATTACCAGCAGCAAACACTGTTTATCAATTTTTATCTCATACAATTTATCGTAATGATATTTCTTATGTTATCTTCCGTATTGCTTTGGATGGGAATAATCGCACAGAATTTCGAGTTCTGAGAATGAGAAGTTTTTGAAGTATATATATATATATATATATATATATATATATATATATATATATATATATATATATATATATATATATATCACTTAGGTTTTGTTGATCCTGTGGTTGATGTGTGATCACCTTGATATCCCCTCAAGGTATATATGACAATATACTGACTAACCCTCGCACCTCTGTCGTAAAGGACACTGGAACAGAGGTCAGCTGCTCTTACAGTCTACCAGCGACCCGAACTGACCTGGGTGTGTGGAGCTCCTTACTCGGATGTAGTCCTGTGGTAACCTTGTCCCGAACAGACTCCCTCCTCTCACGCCGCCTTAACAATTCAGGCTTTTTGAATGATAGAAAAATGACAGTTTATATCCATGTTAGGGACAAATATTGCCATCAGTCATATATGAATGTATGTATATAACACTGAGATGTTGATTTTGTCACGGATATCGTCGTAATATATGACCTCTGGGTTACTATATTGATATATCTTTTGGCGTGAATGAATGCGTAGTGGAACTTGTTTTAATAAGTATTCTGTGAGAAACTGGGGAAAATATATGATGATAGTCATTACGAGAAGTTATTCCCCAATTTCATTCTCTCTCTCTGAGGGCGAGTTATATATGCGTAGGACCAAACAGACGATGAACGTGTGTTGCGTCTGCTTCCTTAGCTAACTGTTGCGACACAAGAAGCACAACCATCGCCGCCTCCTGACTGGCAACAAGAACTATCCTTCCATCCTCCGCCTCTGCCTTAATCCTGAGCATACAAAGCGCTCGTCAACTAACACATGATTTACAGTGCACAGGAATCATGTCTCATCTTATTTTCTCAAATTAGCTGGTACGCTGCGGGCAGCTGAATGCCCTCCTCAAAGCCATCTAATTTACGTTGTAAACACACACACACACACACATACACACACACACACACACACATACACACATATATACCATTCATTATTACATGCCTGGTCTTAGCCACTGGTGTTCGCAGGTTCAGGTCGAGGTTTGTAATGAATGGTTGATGTCGATTTCATGTGATATATATATATATATATATATATATATATATATATATATATATATATATATATATATATATATATATATATATATCATAGTACCCTCCAAGAGCAAGGATTCGAACCTTGTACCATTTGCATGGTAGTTGGGTACGCTTACCACTCGGTTGTGCTGCCCATGATAGGGAAATGGGGAAATTAGTTGAGTGGTCAGTATGGCCAAGCAAATGGTACTAGGTTCGAATCTCTGATGTTATATATATATATATATATATATATATATATATATATATATATATATATATATATATATATATATATATTTTTTTTTTTTTTCTTTCTTTCATACTATTCGCCATTTCCCGCATTAGCGAGGTAGCGTTAAGAACAGAGGACTGGGCTTTTGAGGAAATATCCTCACCTGGCCCCCTTCTCTGTTCCTTCTTTTGGAAAATTAAAAAAAAATGAGAGGGGAGGATTTCCAGCCCCCCGCTCCCTTCCCTTTTAGTCGCCTTCTACGACACGCAGGGAATACGTGGGAAGTATTCTTTCTTCCCTCTCCCCAGGGATATATATATATATATATATATATATATATATATATATATATATATATATATATATATATATATATATGCGTGTGTTTGTGTGTAATCTTGCCTAAGCCTGATACCCAATTCATCGGACTTTGGAACCGGTACGGACAAGATTCGAACCCTTGTGGTTCGACCCCTTGCCGCCCGAGCGTGCGTTACGGTCATTAATGGTAACCGCTACACAACGGAGGTCAACAGCCACCTAAATCCGATCACAACTGTTGTGTGTCTTCTGAATCATTCACTTCAATCAAAGACTTGCATTTCAATTACGGAATTTTTTTTCCACCCTATTGTAAGAGAACTGCACAACCTCAGCTTTACCGTTGATTGAGTTTTTGAGCTGTGTCTGAAATCTTGGTAAATAACATAGATCTTACACTCGGGTCACTGTAGATTTCCCAACGATACTGTGGTCACAGTCAGAAGTAACTGTATAGCCTTCCCTTCCACCCACTCCTTCGTCAGGAAATGTACGTATTCCATTGCTGTAAAACTTTCTTCGTGTTCTGTCAGTAAACGTTGGAGGAATATCTCTAACATCATTCAGAGCTGACCATTCCAAGAAGACTCTACGTTCAAACATGTATTACTACAACTGACAATCATTATCTATTACTTCTCAAAGTCTGAGACAGACTGTGGTGTTGTCGCACATTTTGAGAAATCACATCATTTGTTCTCCAAGGACAAAATCAGCTACAAGTCAAGTAACTATGTTTTCGTAATACTTAAAATCCAGGAGAAAAATGAAGAATCTTTCACACACACACACACACACACACACACACACACACACACACACACACACACACACACATAAACACACACATACACACACACACACACACACATATATATATATATATATATATATATATATATATATATATATATATATATATATATATATATATATATATACACGCACACACAAATGATAAATCACTCCAAAGGAAGTTCAACTAATCATATATTTTCTGGCATATTTAACGAAAGAAGAATAACATTCACTTCCCCTGGATCACAAGTCTGAGGAGGAATGATGAGTTTAACTTCGTGATGGCGACCATTATATAGACATAGAAACAGTATGATGCTTTGCTCTCCTGTACGGGTATTGATACAGATGAACCCAATAACTGTGAACGCCAGGTGCTAATAAGGCAAAATCTTTCTCATTACCGTCCCAGCAGCCTCATTCACACCCGTGTGTTCTCTTGTAATGAATTACCTTAAGTTTAGCTCGTAAATTCTCTTGTTTTTAAAGTCACATATCTCAGAGATAATCCACACTGGCATCATTAACGAGACCCACATCAGCCTGTTATAACTAAATGTCAAAGGCTCACTTCCTGTCTTCTGTTTCACTGGTGGCGGGTCACTGTTTGTGTTGCATTCCACTGTTGCAGCTTCACCTCACGTGCTATGTATCACTGGTGGGGTTTCATGATTTCACTGGTGGGGGTTCACTTTCCATGGTGCACTTCACTGGCAGGAGGCTCACTCTCAATGATACACTTCACGAGCAGGGTTCACTTTCCAGGATTCACTTTCCATGAAACATTTCACTGGCAGGAGGCTCGATTTCCATGATACACTTCACCAGCAGGGTTCACTTCCCATGGCACGCTTCACTGGCAGGAGACTCACTTTCCATGATACACTGGCAGAAGGTTCACTTTCCATGATACACTTCACCAGCAAGAGGTTCACTTTTCATGTTTACCTCAGCAGTGGGAGGTTCACTCATATCTGTTCCAACAGTGGGAGGTTCGTTTTCCACTATACATATCCCTGGTAGAGGCCTCACTTTCCATGATAATCTTCAGCGGTGAAGGGGTGCCTGTATACGTCAAATTGATGGAGTCTCATATTCCACGCTGTATTTTACCCAGTGAAGGCTCTCCTGCCTTCACTGATTTTCAGAGCAGGAGGTTTTCATGAAAGAAAAGGAAAATGATTCCATCTTAAAAAGAATAGGTAATATATTGATATTATTATTATTATGTTTTGCTTGGTAAATGCAGACATATCTGTCGTTCTATATATATATTTGATATCATCATCGTAATTTAATGTTATATACAATAAAGATTCTTCCTCTTACATTGCAGTGGAATCCAAATGTCTCTCACAACCAATTTGCACCCTACTAACTCTTAATCCTCAGCTCTCTTCTCCTGTTTCTTTTTCATTAGATAAGCTCATTATTGATAATGTAATGTAGCTCTATCCTCCCACTGCCCCCTACGTGTTGAGCACGCAGCTTTACCACGGCTTATGTCTGCTTTTCTCAGGTGGCAATGCTGTGGAATCGCAGTGTAAGTATGTTTTTACTACTAGTTGCTGCCCTTGTGTTCCTTCTGTATATAGACCACTTCCTGCATCACTCTATATATATATATGTGTCTGAGATGACTGGCTCTTCAGGCTTCCCTTAGCTACTGATTTCTCCTGTCTTACTGAATGAAACTTATGAATTTTGTTGTGAACAGTAGGTGTAGTGTGTGTGTGTGTGTGTGTGTGTGTGTGTGTGTGTGCGTGGGTGTGTCTGTGTGTGTGGATCTGTGTGCCTGTGTGTGCGCTTATGGTCCTGTGTGACCAGGGATCCTTGCAATTAACCTGAGTAATTGTTTAATTGGTATTTAAGAAAATTCTAATGACTTGAAAGAAAAAAAAAATCACAATTGATACGTAAACGTATTTGCGATAACAAACTAAAGGAGAAGGTATATAACAACACAACAACCCACTTGACTCTAAACCATGGCCTTAATTCACTCATCCCACGTCACAAGGTACCACACGCAGCAGATAGTAGAAATCTTGCATATTATCCAGAACGCTTTTCTTTTTTTTTTTTTTATCTTACTGCTTTTTATGTTTGGCACAGTCCGTGGACACTTGTTTAGAAAGCTTTAGCGTTGCAGAATCAGCTTTCAGAACGGACCAATGTGCACGGTAGCATCTTAAGAGATCATTGTCGTCAAAAAGATTGACCATCTGATGTTCCATGTTAGCGTTGTTGACCGGGTAATATTGTTGCCAAGACAGCGTCCTGCCCTCATGGAGGAGACCTTTGAAGTGACCTCCACACCTCTTTACCCTCACATGTCACCGGGGTTGTTCCTCCAGAGTTGGCAGGACGTTGTCTTGTGTTTGCGGATAAGTCAATGATTCCTCTGTAGCTCTGTGATATTCAGTGACCCTCAAATGGCTCTGAAATCTGGTGGTTCTTTACCCATTCATCTCTTTTAAGCCATGTTTGTGCGGTTTGTGAGACTACTTCTAACAGTGGGGTTCAACGAACATTAAATTCCTAAGTGTCCAAATTACTCTAAATTTTATTCCTAAATTTCCAGATTATGTTTTGTCAGCCAATAATTCATCAGATTGTTATGCATCCTGCTGTTACCTTACTGGTATTTTTTTTATGTGGTCATTAGCTGAAGAATACAGTACTGCATGCATTAGTGATTCAGCGTTTTATAAGGAATCATTTGAATACTCTGGTTGCCGCACGGCGTATCATACCTACTGTAGCATCCGCCTCGTGATAGGTGTGATCCAGACCATAGCATCGCTGGACTATGAGGCCGCCCGCGTCCACAACCTGACGGTGCGCGCGCGCGACTCCGTCACTGGCAGCCACACTGACGCCCACGTCACCATCACCGTCACAGACGTCAATGATAATCCTCCAGAGTTCAGCAGTCACGTGTACAAGGGCAGCGTATCGGAGGCCGCCTCGCCTGGCCAAGTCATCGTCCAGGTGAGTGAAGTAAACCATCTGTTTCGCAAACCATCTGCGCCATCTGTATCATAAACCCACCTGTATAACTGCACCATCAGAAACTTCATGTGTCATAACGTAAATGTGCCTTAGTTCCGATCATAGCCAACTTGTACATCAGAAACCACCTGTTGTATGTACATTTGTTCACTCATACACCAGCTGTGTCATAACCCACCTGTCTTAAACAGCTTCATTACACGCATCCTGTATTATAAACCACCCGCACAGCTTGTATGATTGCTTCATCATACACCACCTACGTCATAATCCACCAGAGTACAAAGCTGCTACATCAAACACCACTCATAACGTGACCCACCCATACCACTGCTTCTACATACACCACCCGTGACATAAACCAAACCTCCATCATCAACTTCAATCATGAACATCATTCAGACATTACACTGCACGTGTTTACAACCCTTCCACCTGACACATTACGCTGCGACCCACTTGGGTAAATCCTTTCTTCTCTGCTTTCCTGGCGGCAGAGGCTCCAGTCACGGACAGACGTTCTCACTGAGTCCACGACTTAGATGGATCATAAAACAATCGCTAAACTGAAGTAAGGAGAGAAGAAGGGAAAGATTCAAAGGGTTTTTGAGAAAATGCGAACCTCGCTTCTCTCAAGATAGTAGGTCATAGCTATTAGGAAAACAAACGAGGTGATAAAGAGAGCCAGAGCTTAGATATGTAGGGAAAGAAGAAGGATCTAATGGTTTCTGAGGAGGTGGAAACTCTGCCTTTTATAGATGAGGTGGTCAAAGCTTTTTGGGAAAAACATAACACGAGGTGGTAAAGAGTTCCAAAACTTAAAGGTGTAGGGAAAGACACAGACATCACAACTTACTCTTGGGCTCTAAACGGTCCCATTGAATTTATGCGAGGCTGGAACGTGCCGAGTCAAATGACGACGGCACACAAGTAGCCAGTTTTCGTGAGAAGAAACTGGAGTGGCATCTCGGAGAAGGAGAGAATTCCAGCCTTATGGTGCTGGGCAAGTGGGTCAAGTTTTGAGGTTAGTTTGAGGCTGTTTATTGGTCGGATTGCTTAAGCGCTCAGTTTTGTCAAGTATGTAGAGCTAGAGACTCCCAGATGTGAGAGCAGTACATTATACGAGAACTAATCAGTCCTTCGTATAAGCTGTTTAGAGGCATATACCTAGAAGACGCTTCAGTATCGAAGTAAACCTTTCATTCAAGATGGAGGCGGACTTACCTAACTGCGTAATATCCTTGTGTCCAAAATAGCTCAGACTTTATCGTCATACCAAGATTGTTCATTGTGCTCAGTGAGAATCGTCATTTTCTATTCACAGATCGTCAGTATCTTTATCTTTTAGACAACCAGCAGTGCTATGGATAGGAATATTGAGGGTAAGACGAAAAATATATGCGTACTGCAGAGAGCTTATTTCTGTAAAGATGACAAAAGCACTTAGTGGTAGTGTTAGCAGCCTGCAGTACTATTTGAGTCCATTTTGGGAGCACAACAACCTAACATCGAGACTGGTCCCACGAAAGGATGTTTGACTTAACTGATGCCAACGTAACCCGATATGAGCAGACAGTATTATTCTGAAGTCTTTGTTTCACACTCTCCTCAAGTGGGTAGATATGATATAAGCCCTTTGTCGCGAATCTGTATATTGTAAGCATCTTTTGTAAACCAAGTGTGAGACAAATGGCACATACGTCACTCGTGGCCAGCTCACCGAGGTGTGCAAGGGAGAGTGTGTGTGTGTGAGGTGGATGGGCAAATCTGGTGCCTCATTAGAGATCCACACAGAATGACATCATCAGTCGGGTGTAGGGTGTCACCACACGTTTGGCTTTCATCACATTGCCGCTTTATCGACGCATCATCACTCTAATTCTCACTGATGACTTTTTCCACAGACTTTACCCAAGTGTTGCTTTAGTTAAGCCTTCAATAGACAATTCTTGGAAGTTTTCTTGTTTCAGTGAAAATGAAGATTGTTTCTGTACTATTGTAAGGTGGATGCTGCAACTGATAAAGGTATATCATGTCTAGCCGGGTTTTAGTCTTATGTGCTGTGCTTAAAGAGTTAAAATTTGACTTTATGAAGTGTACTTAAGTTAGACAGTGACTGAGCTTGGGTTATTATTGATCGCATGGAGGTCTCGGCGAGCGACGTGGACACGGGTGCGGGCGGCGAGGTGCGTTTCTCCTGCGGCTCCGGATGTGAGCTGTTCGAGGTGCGTGGCGAGGACGGTGTGGTACTACTGGCAGGCCCGCTAGACACGGAGACGCAGCCCCAGCACGTACTGACCGTAGTGGCCACGGACGCAGGACTCCCACAGTTATCCTCCTCCTCCACCGTCATTGTTGATGGTTAGATATTATCATTCATAGTAATTTTCCATAACTTGTAATGTATCGTTAAATGTTATCTCCTACATGCTCCCTCTTGGTCGTCCAGTCTGATGGCTCCTATCCACTCATTTCCAGTGCTTGACTTCAACGACAACCCTCCCGTGTGGCGCCAGGACAGTTACTCCTGCCGGGTGTCGGCCGAAGCCCAACCAGGTCATGTGGTCTCTGCCGTGTCCGCCCATGATCCAGATGCCGGCCAGGTCACACCCCTTCACTACGCCATTCATTCAGGAGACCGCAATGGAATCTTCAAGGTTGACTCACAGACAGGTACACCTCCAAACACCATCTGTTCCTTAAAGGATTCATTGTCTCAGTTCTTAACAACTGCCAGATCTCAAGGCAGAGTATCTGTATGGTGTAAAACGCGACGTGGATTCTTGGATGTTCATGCCGTTATATCGTATAACTGTGTAATGCCACTGGTGAAGCTAGGCGCTCCTGTATGGCACTCGTCACATCTGATCATTCCATGCTAGCTGCCTAGTAAGCACTCATGACAACGCAAAAGTCTCAGTATAACGTCACACAAGTCAACCAAATACTAAGAACTCTCCAGTCACTTAGATTTTCGTAGTTCTACCAGTTAGGCAAGTCTCCTCTTTCTCTTGTTTATTTTTCCTTTTCACTTTAGATTACTGACGTACTTGGGACAGTATCATTAGTTATTTCCATGTATTGTAGGGTATCTACTTCTTTCATATACGAGAATAATATGCCTAACATTTCTTAAGACAATCATGGTAACATGAGGCTGGCTTATGATGACCACCAGGGCTCCTGACGGTGACTGCGCCGCACAAACTGGAGAACGTCACATCCCTGAACCTGAACATGTCCGTGAGTGACGGGGTGCACGTAGCCTTCACCAGCATGCACGTGGCCGTCGTTCCCTCCAACTACTACGTACCCAGGTGAGATGCGCTACCCCCGACACAGCGAAGGTTGGCATTGCTTCTTGAGAGTATAGGAAAAATTCTGTACATTGGCCGTACTTCGTACGACAGAAGTCAAGTAAGAGATTCTTTAGAATATGATATATATATATATATATATATATATATATATATATATATATATATATATATATATATATATATATATATATATATATATATATATAAATATATATGTATATTTATATTCCTATGAATCCACGGGGAAAATGAAACACGAAAAGTTCCCAAGTGCACTTTCGTGTAATAATCACATCATCAGGGGAGACACAAGAGAGGAATATAACAGTCAGTTGATATATATATATATATATATATATATATATATATATATATATATATATATATATATATATATGGTTTTGTTTTTGTCTCAATAACAGGGGTAAAGTAAGAACTGCTTTACAATAACAAAAGTAATCAGAAATATGGATGTACTTAGCTATGTACAGCAGTTTTATGTGAGACTGTTATCATGGGCACTAGTGTTGTGCATCAGAGTCTAAAAGTCTCTCTTAAGACGTAAGATGTGTGACGTGTGTTAATTTGTGCGTGTGTATGTCATGGTACAGGTTCAGTCGGACGGTGTACGAGGGACGAGTGGAGGAGAACTCCGCCCCGGGCCAGCTGATCCTCACCCTCCACGCCCACGACCCTGACGCCGGAGGCTATGGGGTTCTCCGGTATGACATCCTCGACCAGACGGCCGAGGGCGCCTTCAGGATAGACAAAGAAGGTGAGGATGCTCCACCACAGGAGAGCGAGATGGTAGATTTTTTTATTTTCTCTTTCACTCGGTCTGTAAGTTCACCTCACCCTATTCTACTCTCACATCAGAACTCTCTACTCTCTCTTTACTCTACTCTCGCTTCACCAGACTGCTCACTTCCCTCTCACTCTTATACACTGACCTCATCCCGTTCTAAACTCACCTAGCTACACTCTCTACACTTACCTCACCACTCTTATTTACTCACGTCACCACACCCTGCACCTCACCTCACTATCTATTCATCGTACCTCAGTCTACATTCATATCATCCCACTTCACCACACTCCACACTCACCTTAAACAAGTTCCCAACTCACCCAACAACTTTCTTATTTACGTTATCATACGCTTCACTTACTCTACAAGATTCCACTACCTTAACCCTACTTTCTTGCCAGTTTACTCTTCAGTAATCCTCATGTCCAGATGTAGCATATGTGTAATAATTTTCAGTGTTTTGATTCCTTAAATGTAAGAGGTAGAACGTTCCTGGATAAACCAAATAACAGAGGGCCTGATGGTCTGTGACGAGGTTTTCTGCCGATACATTGAGGAGGACTGATAACAGAATATTTGATGATCAGTGATGAGGTTTCTGTTAAAGGACAGTGATGTAGCCTAAGTTCATTATCTGTATAGATGAAGACAACTTGGTCAAGATGATCGCTCTTACAGTAAGGACGCTTCGAAAACAGAGTGAGTAAAGGCTACCTGATGATATCAAAGATTGGAGATGGTGATTCCTGGAAGGATGTGGTTGTGAGAGTCACTCCAAGATAGATGGGAACATATCGGGAAGCATCAAGGTGAAAATGGAATTATCGGTGTCTATAACAGTCATAGTAGATAAGGAATGACTGGACCGAGTGATGGGTGTGTAGTGGCTTTAAAAACTTATGGTATTATGTTTAGGGGGAAGTTGGTGGAGCAGATGCTGAGAGAGAGAGAGAGAGAGAGAGAGAGAGAGAGAGAGAGAGAGAGAGAGAGAGAGAGAGAGAGAGAGAGAGAGATAAAAAGAAGGCCGAAACTGGATCTCGATGGCCAAAGCTGGATCTCGAGGGAGAGAGTAATGAGGAGAAAACACGTGAGCCACAAGGTTTGACGAAGTTGGCTGGAAAAAGTGACGCGACATCTAGGCCAGTGTGAGGTTGGTTTGAGGCAGGAAATGTTTAGCTGAATGCAAGCACTCAAGACAGATATCTTGAAGTATATGTGAAGCTAGGAGTGTTCACAGTGAGTGAGGATGAAAAGACAGGGCGATATTTGGTCTCGAATGGTTTTGGGAAAGTATAGAGAAGGGTTACACAGGCGGGTTGCGTCTGTGAAGAGAATGTAATCAAGAATTGATGAAACAGCAAACATGAGAAAGGAAGATGAGCGGAAATATGTAGAGGCGAAGGCTGAAGGTCAGTTGGAAGTATGTAATACATGTAATATACCATATTTGTTTGTAGAGTGTCTCGCTGAAATGGAGAACGATAGGCTTAGAAATATTTCTTTGGTTAGAGTAAATTCCGCAGAATTTGACCCTAGTACAGGCGAGAGATTAGAAAAATGTCATATCAACGATGATATCCCAATGTGTCTCATCATCAAGCTTGTATACACCCAACACCTCGTCGGCAGGTAACGTGTACACGGAGACCCCCTTGGACCGCGAGGCCACCAGTATACACACTTTACGCGTCTCCGTCACGGACGAAGGAGGGCGGGCAGACTTCGCTGTGATGCGCGTGACCGTCCGTGATAAGAACGACAACGCGCCGCAGTTCACACTGCCGGAGTACCAGGCTAACATCAACACGGACGTGGCTCCAGGCACCACCATACTGAAGGTAAGCTCACGGATCCTCCCGCCCTCTATAGTCCTTCCTTCGGCGTCTGCTTCCACGCCCCCAGTGTCAAAAATAACAAACTACATTTCTTTCGACAATAACACATATGTAGTAGAGCACATTGTGGTAAATAACGAATTGATGTTGTAAAGTATTTAACTGATATTAACAGCCTTACAAATGGCGGCTTTTGATCATAAAAGACAAATCATTACATATTCAGGACAAAAGTCCTAGCAGCTATTATACTAGAGAGATTTGCTTTGCTCAAATGTTAGACAAAGGTTAGAGGTAGTTAGCAGCAAATGACAAGAGTTAAGAGGCATTTTGTGTACCCACACGAATGTAAATGACGCTCACAGCACGGCCCCACACGCATATGCACCCATCGACCCACACACACACACACACACACACGAACATGCACGTAAAAATGCATGCGTATGCTCACACAAAGATACACATACTCCTATGATGATTTTGTTGAAGTTCCTCGCGGGAAACCTCAAATTGCTCTTTGATGATTTGATCTAGAAGGATACCAACAGGTCTCCCTGCAGCTGATCGCTGGACCCAAAACAAGTTATGTATTATTTTCCTGAGGAATTTCTTGGAATGACTGACCCTTATTCCCCCTTAAGACTTTTAAGACCCTCTTAAAGTACCCGTTCATCCCACATACCACACTTCATCAGAACCAAACGCCCCCTTAGTAACACACTCCATCGCTGCTACACACATCTTACTCCCTCGCCCTTACATTCTATCACAATACGATCACAACCCTACCCTAACACACCCTTACCACCGTTTTGTCTCACAGTCACATTTTTCAGCATGGCATCCTTTCAGAACAATACCCATTCAGCCTCACCTAATGTCAGTCCCACGCTCCCTCTGCACCATAACTGCAGTTAGAAAGCTTTTGATAATTTCGCACATATGAGCATTATACTTACACTGCTCTTCACCTCTCCCCACAGCATCCCTTAGTAGCATATATCAACCTTCTAAAAGCTTCAGCAACACACAGCCTAATGTTCATCATGATAATGCCTCAGCACTACACTCTTCCAGCACCATACTGCCTCTGGGCTACGTTCACCTCTCCCCACAGCATCCCTTAGCAGCATATATCAACCTACCAAAAGCTTCAGTAACACACAACCTAATGTTCATCATGATATGCCTCAGCACTACACTCTTCCAGCACTATACTCCCTCCTGGGCTACGTTCTTCGTCACCGTACCTTTCATAAGCATACCACACTTGCTTTGCGCCACACCCACCTTCTCACCAGCCTTCACCACCACATCCCCATTACAACAATCTTTTTTTCAACACCACATCTTAACACTACATCAACACACCACCATATTCCTTTATCAGGAGACTCTGAGCACCCAACACATTCTCACCTCCATACCTCAATAATTCCTCACTAGCGCAGCCACGTGTCTCCTCACCTCCCTTTCTAATGTGGAAATTCAACAACACATTCCTTTACCACTAGTCCCCAGAAACAACCAAACAATACGAGTCATCCTTCCTCGACAACCTCAATGCCACTAAACCCTTCATAAGCACACACCAGTAGCGCCACACCCTCTCATTACTCCCACCATTGATAACAGTGCACACTGCCGTATCTAACAGCATTACCACACTGCCAGTCATCACTGCTCTGGACTTGCCCTCAGGTTGAGGCTACAGACGCAGACGAAGGCGTGAACAGTGAGGTGAAGTACCACATGTATGAGGCCAACAGCTCTGAGGCTCTGACGCTATTTAAAGTTGACCCGGCCTCTGGTCAGGTCACCCTCGCCGTCAGTGCTGAAGGACGAGGTACGTGCCATTCTGCACGATCAGAATAAATAATAGATATTATTATATGATTTTAAGCAATTGTCTCCTCGGGTAATTGCATCACCTGGGTATACATACTTGGGGAAACTTACTGAATTTCATCGGAGGATTAGACTTGCGTCTGTGGTAATCTTTCCAGACAACGAGGTGTACCAGTTCTTCATTCGTGGTGAGGATGGCGGGTCCCCGCGACACCACAGCGACGTTCCCGTCACCATCTTCCTGTTGCCCCTGGACGACCGACCCCCTCACTGCGCCAGGAAGTACTCCCAGTTCTTCCTGAGAGAGGACGCGCCCGTTGGTGAGTCCAGCTGCTCGTACACCATCCTCGCTGAAACAAATTTTAAGGCTTGGATGTTTAGTATTTTGTATTTAGATTGTAACTCAAACTACCCTTCATGATACTGTTAATTTGTTTCGCTTTTAGCTTTTTCCCTTACTTTTATGTGCTATGTACTGTGTTTTTTTTCCGGAATGTTTCGTATTTATATTCTGTTTGCCTTTTTGCATGTCATATCCAAGTTTTGTGACGCAGTTTTTTTCTGTTTTTTTTTGTAGATTTCTGATGATGCCTCTTTGAAGGTGAAAGCTTGATTGAAATAAAATGGATAACTTTGAACAAATGGTATTTGAGCACCCACCTAATGGTAGAATAATGATAAGAAATTTAGAGAATATAAGGAAAAAGATTAATAACTCTGAATATGTTATCGTATTCAATTACATAATTGTATATATATATATATATATATATATATATATATATATATATATATATATATATATATATATATATATAATGTTAGCTGAGACGGTACGGGCAGCTATATATATATATATATATATATATATATTTTTTTTTTTTTTTTTTTTTTATACTTTGTCGCTGTCTCCCGCGTTTGCGAGGTAGCGCAAGGAAACAGACGAAAGAAATGGCCCAACCCCCCCCCCCATACACATGTACATACACACGTCCACACACGCAAATATACATACCTACACAGCTTTCCATGGTTTACCCCAGACGCTTCACATGCCTTGATTCAATCCACTGACAGCACGTCAACCCCTGTATACCACATCGCTCCAATTCACTCTATTCCTTGCCCTCCTTTCACCCTCCTGCATGTTCAGGCCCCGATCACACAAAATCTTTTTCACTCCATCTTTCCACCTCCAATTTGGTCTCCCTCTTCTCCTCGTTCCCTCCACCTCCGACACATATATCCTCTTGGTCAATCTTTCCTCACTCATTCTCTCCATGTGCCCAAACCATTTCAAAACACCCTCTTCTGCTCTCTCAACCACGCTCTTTTTATTTCCACACATCTCTCTTACCCTTACGTTACTTACTCGATCAAACCACCTCACACCACACATTTTCCTCAAACATCTCATTTCCAGCACATCCATCCTCCTGCGCACATCTCCATCCATAGCCCACGCCTCGCAACCATACAACATTGTTGGAACCACTATTCCTTCAAACATACCCATTTTTGCTTTCCGAGATAATGTTCTCGACTTCCACACATTTTTCAAGGCTCCCAAAATTTTCGCCCCCTCCCCCACCCTATGATCCACTTCCGCTTCCATGGTTCCATCCGCTGACAGATCCACTCCCAGATATCTAAAACACTTCACTTCCTCCAGTTTTTCTCCATTCAAACTCACCTCCCAATTGACTTGACCCTCACCCCTACTGTACCTAATAACCTTGCTCTTATTCACATTTACTCTTAACTTTCTTCTTCCACACACTTTACCAAACTCAGTCACCAGCTTCTGCAGTTTCTCACATGAATCAGCCACCAGCGCTGTATCATCAGCGAACAACAACTGACTCACTTCCCAAGCTCTCTCATCCCCAACAGACTTCATACTTGCCCCTCTTTCCAGGACTCTTGCATTCACCTCCCTAACAACCCCATCCATAAACAAATTAAACAACCATGGAGACATCACACACCCCTGCCGCAAACCTACATTCACTGAGAACCAATCACTTTCCTCTCTTCCTACACGTACACATGCCTTACATCCTCGATAAAAACTTTTCACTGCTTCTAACAACTTGCCTCCCACACCATATATTCTTAATACCTTCCACAGAGCATCTCTATCAACTCTATCATATGCCTTCTCCAGATCCATAAATGCTACATACAAATCCATTTGCTTTTCTAAGTATTTCTCACATACATTCTTCAAAGCAAACACCTGATCCACACATCCTCTACCACTTCTGAAACCGCACTGCTCTTCCCCAATCTGATGCTCTGTAAATGCCTTCACCCTCTCAATCAATACCCTCCCATATAATTTACCAGGAATACTCAACAAACTTATACCTCTGTAATTTGAGCACTCACTCTTATCCCCTTTGCCTTTGTACAATGGCACTATGCACGCATTCCGCCAATCCTCAGGCACCTCACCATGAGTCATACATACATTAAATAACCTTACCAACCAGTCAACAATACAGTCACCCCCTTTTTTAATAAATTCCACTGCAATACCATCCAAACCTGCTGCCTTGCCGGCTTTCATCTTCCGCAAAGCTTTTACTACCTCTTCTCTGTTTACCAAATCATTTTCCCTAACCCTCTCACTTTGCACACCACCTCGACCAAAACACCCTATATCTGCCACTCTGTCATCAGACACATTCAACAAACCTTCAAAATACTCATTCCATCTCCTTCTCACATCACCGCTACTTGTTATCACCTCCCCATTTACGCCCTTCACTAAAGTTCCCATTTGCTCCCTTGTCTTACGCACCCTATTTACCTCCTTCCAGAACATCTTTTTATTCTCCCTAAAATATATATATATATGGGAGCGGGGGGCTGGAAATCCTCCCCTCTCGTTTTTTTTCCTTTTTTTTTTTTCCAAAAGAAGGAACAGAGGGGGCCAGGTGAGGATATTCCAAAAAAGGCCCAGTCCTCTGTTCCTAACGCTACCTCGCTAACGCGGGAAATGGCGAATACTTTAAAAGAAAAAAGAATATATATATATATATATATATATATATATATATATATATATATATATATATATATATATATATATATATATATATATATATATATTTTGTATGCCCTAGCCTGAGCCAGGTACCCTACATATATGTATAGATAGATAGATAGATAGATACTAAACACCAAAAAATAAAGAGATAACTCTGGAATAGTTGGGTTGAAGCGCGAATCCCTGTCATAGAGAGTGAAGTAAACCTTGTAATGAGCGACGTGAACGCTGAGGTGAGGAAAAATCAATGTTGCCAGTTGTATCACAAGCAGCTACACGGCATGGCAGAGGGAGGAATATGAATGAAGAGAATTTGTTGAATCTGTACACAAAATATATTTATATTTCTAATTTACTACTTTTAAAGAGTAGGTCAGTCCTTATTTACAAATGGTTAATGGTTTGATGGGAACAATAGAATAGGGTTACAAGATAGGGTCATTCTAGGTCACAGAAGACAATAAAGATGAAGTGCTTGAAGACTTCATAGTGAAATGGTTTCACTGAGTTACTGTTAGATCGTCACGTGATGTTTAGCGCCTGGAAATAGAAGATGATGCTGGAGTTAGGAGGTAAAAGGATAGAATCACAAGTGAGACGAAGAGGCATAATTATCAGATAACACTAAGAGAGGAAGATGACGGAGATTGATTTCTGATGGGGTCTGGTTGCATACATCAGGTTTTTTTTTTTTACCGATGTTTATCGGAGATAAAATGCTGGGAAATCAGAGGAGTGTATATGCAGTTCTAATTGGAGAAATCATGATGAAATTGGTAACAATATTTCTTGAATTTAGAGGAATCCTGACAGTAGTGTAGTGTAATGTGTTGGTTTTGCGCAGCTTTTTTTAATGTCTTCATTGTCGGGATGTGTTGGTTGAGGAGTAATTTTTTGCGTGGATGCTGTTATATGCTGATGACACTTTGTTAATGTGTGTATGTCAGGGGATGTTAGAAAGGTATGTAAGAGGAGAGGAAGGTTAATGTGAATGATCATAAGAATAAAGTTGTAGTGTTAGCCATAAGGAATTCAACACGCGTCGTCTCTGTTTGGGTGATAAGTGAGAAAGTTTTCAAAATATCGTGTATCTACGGCGTGTTGTTGTCCATGAAAATGAGCTTTACACGAAAGGATGGTGAAAAGTTGATATGTCACCAGCACCATGAGGAAAGTTGTGAGTGGGTAAAGATGTGTGTTTGCAAATGCGATGATGTTTGATCAAGAATACGATTGAATCGATCCTGATGTACGAGAGTGAATTATGGCTTTGCAGTAACCAAATATCACAATAACTTGAAGATACTGACACTCAAAATTTGGATGAGGCATTAAGAAAAAAATGTAAAGTGAGAAGTGGATGTTTCAGAATGCGGTATGGACTAAGTAAAAAGAATCTTTGTGAAGGTAGACATGGAGTTCTTTCACAATGTAGCTGTACGAAGAGAACGGATGCACGTTGACTGAAGAATGTTATACAAGGAGTATGAATGGATCGAGTGGAATGAGGACATCAGGAGTAAGTGAGTGTGGTCGAGAAGAGTGATTGTAAGTGTGTATGAATGAGGGTGTAGGTGCCTCTTTGTGCTCCATTCTGCTGGATAAGTAGGAGATGGCACTTTGGATACAGTTATAAAGTATTCCATACTGATCTACTAGAGATGCTACTGGCAATCTCCAGATCTGATGATGGTGTTTGGTGTTGCACAGGGACTGTGATAACGACACTGTGGACGGAAGGCCCACAGAGGGTGCAGTACTCCATCCTGGCGGACGAAGCCACAGAAACGAGGGTGGGGAATACGAAAGGATCCCAAGAGAGTTCGGGGCCCTTCGCTGTTACTCCGAATGGGTTGGTTGTAGTGCGGCGAGGGCTGGACCATGAGCGGCGCCGCACCCACCGTATCACGGTCACCAACCACACCATGGCAACGCCCCCGGCACTCGACTACATGACCATCTCAGTCGTGGTGAGTCTCCACAGCACAGGTCGGAAGTATCATACTTGTAAGAATTGTTTGTTAGAGTGATGTCATTACTCCTCATTTTCTGCTCTGTTTGGAAGCTGAAGGAATAAAAAGCGAATAAAGAATCTGTTTTAATTACGTAACTACGGAAATGTCACGGACACCACATTAGTCCCTGTTTCGAAAAGTGTACGTAATTACTGTCAGTAACATGTGGCGTGCTGGTGTAGGTGATGGACGTGAACGACTGTGCGCCACGGTTCTCTGAGGCGTCGTATGAGGCGGTGGTAGCGGAGAATAGCGAGGTCGGCGCCGTCATCACCATCCTGACAGCTACGGACGACGATGACGGTAACAATGGCCAGGTTAGTACTCTATCCTTCTCCCACGTACTGTGTCTGCAACAGCTTCTCAACCCAGTCAGTGGTGCTCTATCCTTCTACCACGTACTGTATCTGGAACACCGTCTCATTCCAGTCAGTGGTTTTCTATCCTTCTCCCACGTACTGTGTCTGGAACACCGTCTCATTCCAGTCAGTGGTGCTCTATCCTTCTCCCACGTACTGTGTCTGCAACAGCTTCTCAACCCAGTCAGTGGTGCTCTATCCTTCTACCACGTACTGTATCTGGAACACCGTCTCATTCCAGTCAGTGGTTTTCTATCCTTCTCCCACGTACTGTGTCTGGAACACCGTCTCATTCCAGTCAGTGGTGCTCTATCCTTCTCCCACGTACTGTGTCTGCAACAGCGTCTCAACTTTCTGTAATGAAGACCTAATACTCATCACCACCGTCACTTCCCCTTCAGGTTCAGTACAGCTTCGGTGAGAACGAGAGTGTGGCTGTGAAGTCAACGTTTCGCATCGACCCTCACTCTGGGGCTGTCAGTCTGGCGGCCCCTCTAGACCGGGAGACTACACCGACCTACGCCTTCACCGTCAAGGCTACTGACGGAGGACCCAGCCCGCTCTCCACTACCGCCAGGGTCACAGTGCGTGTCAAGGACTACAACGACAACCCTCCAGTCTTCACCAGGGACACCTACGTCACGGCCGGTACGTTACCTCAAGGCAACCGTCCTTTCTGAGGTACATACACTTCCTTATGTGATAATGTATACGTACGTATATTGTCCTTGTCATCAGTGGAATAACAGGGCCTTAGCTCGAAACTCAGCTCAAGTAGTACACTCCCAGTCAGCTGAATACTACATTTAGCATTTTATGATAATGTTGGCCAGTGATTTGATCACGTTCCGGTGTTCTAAGAAGCAGAGGCTTCTCAGTCAGTGATTAATTCAATCTTTACCCGTCGTGTGTGTGTGTGTGTGTGTGCGTGTGTGTGTGTGTGTGTGTGTGTGTGTGTGTGTGCACAGTGCCCGAGGACACAGCGACAGGGACGGCGGTGGTGGAGCTGAGTGTGGCGGACGCTGACGAGAAGCTCGCTGAGCTCGACTACTTCGTCACCGGCGGCGACTCCGATGGCCACTTCCTCGTCCACGCATCCGGACAGGTTAGCAAGATGTACCTGGAGTGACTGAGTCGAGTTCCTGAAGATGACATGGTCACACAGATGCTGTTCATGTACCAACTGCTAATTAGTCTTGTGACCTGATTATAAAGATCGAATACCTGACCTGGTAGTCAACATGATATATACAAGCGTAAAATGTGTGTAGGTGTGGGTGTGCAGTGAGTTCAGGTGTTTCCACTGCAGGTGTACGTTGCGGCGGCCTTGGACAGGGAGACCCAAGCGGAGTACACCCTGATTGTCACCGCCACGGACGGCAAGTTCACCGCTAACACCACCGTCACCGTCACTGTCATAGACGTCAATGGTAAGGGGGGGGCGCTGCACCTTCGCTTGCTTCTCTTAGACCTAAGTTCTGATGCAAAAGCCACAAACACAGTAGCAATCTTAGATGACAATGGATGCCATATAACGATACTAATAATGGGGTATTATTAATGATGATACAACTGGGTTATCGTGGCAGACAACGGACCGGTGTGCAAGGAGCCACTGTACCGGCGGGAGGTCTCGGAAGGAGTGGCCCTAGGCACGCACGTGGCCTCCGTGGTGGCCTGGGACGCTGACGAGGGCACGGCTGCCCGCAGCCGCTACACCCTCAGTGGGGACGGCGCTCAACACTTCAGCATCGACCAGCTGAGTGGCCACGTGACCACAGCCACTCAGCTGGACCGCGAGACCAGGGACCACTACTCCCTCGTGGTGAGTACAGCAGCAACATCATGGTACTAACATTCCTGGAATTACGTGTAATGTTGTGACACTTTCTTCCAAATAAGACATAATGACAGATATTGATAAAGGTGTCCATTTTCTTTCCATTATGTCAGCTAGAGTAGGCATCTTTATCCTCCTTCTTAGGGATAACATTTCTATGTTTGCAATCCCCGTGAGCCATGTGCAGCGAACTCGACATCCGACTGATGTTCACCCGCTTCATCATGGTGTTCAGATGTACAAAGTACAAGCATTCAATCCATAAAAGGTCGGCTGTGTAACTGTGTCATGTAGGAATCAATTGTGCTACGTTAAGCAAGAAATTTTCTTATGGTTCTGTTTTATCCACCAGTCCTATTGGCAACCTGCTCTCCTCTCCTGCCTCTGAATGTGAAATATAGTGTGTATGACATGAGACTTTTGCCTCCGGCAGGTGATAGTCCGCTCTCTAAGCTATATATATATATATATATATATATATTCCCTGGGGATAGAGGAGAAAGCATACTTCCCACGTTTCCCTGCGTGTCGTAAAAGGCGCCTAAAAGTGGAGGGAGCTGGAAATCCTCCCCTCTCGTTTTTAATTTTCCAAACGAAAGAACAGGGAAGGGGGCCAAGTGAGGATATTCCCTCTAAGGCTCAATCCTCTCTTCTTAACGCTACATTGCTAACGCGGGAAATAGCGAATATGTATGAATATATGTATATCTATCTATCTATCTATCTATCTATCTATATATATATATATATATATATATATATATATATATATATATATATATATTTTTTTTTTTTTTTTCATACTATTCGCCATTTCCCGCGATACCGAGGTAGCGTTAAGAACAGAGGACTGGGCCTTTGAGGGAATACCCTCACCTGGCCCCCTTCTCTGTTCCTTCTTTTGGAAAATTGAAAAAAAAAAAAAAAAAACGAGAGGGGAGGATTTCCAGCCCCCCGCTCCCTTCCCTTTTAGTCGCCTTCTACGACACGCAGGGAATACGTGGGAAGTATTCTTTCTCCCCTATCCCCAGGGATAATATATATATATATATATATATATATATATATATATATATATATATATATATATATATATATATATATATAAAATGATGCCCTTGTGATTCATAGGTATTCAGGGAGAGAGAGAGAGAGGCGAGCGACCCTTGTTTGTGATAGTCTAGCATTTGAGCTGTCCCTTTAAGGTTAGGTCAAAGGTCAAGCCATCATACGTAGGGTCACACAGGCGTGCTGAAGAGGTTAATGGAGATTTCATGTGTGAAAACTGAAGGATTCATTCAGGCCTTATTTCCTTTCACTCACTAAGCGTAAGGAAGAACGAACTAATTCCATAATCACAATGCCTATATATATATATTATATATATATATATATATATATATATATATATATATATATATATATATATATATATATATATATATATATATGTTAGTGTGAAAGAAGAAAGTTGAGAGTAAATGTGAATACGAGCAAGCTTATTACGTACAGTAGGGTTGAGGGTCAAGTCAATTGGGACGTAAGTTTGAATGGAGAAAAACTGGAGGAAGTGAAGTGTTTTAGATATCTGGGAGTGGATTTGGCAGCGGATGGAACCATGGAAGCGAAAGTGAATCATAGGGTGGGGGAGGGGGCGAAAATTCTGGGAGCCTTGAAGAATGTGTGGAAGTCGAGAACATTGTCTCGGAAAGCAAAAATGGGTATGTTTGAAGGAATAGTGGTTCCAACAATGTTGTATGGTTGCGAGGCGTGGGCTATGGATAGAGTTGTGCTCAGGAGGGTGGATGTGCTGGAAATGAGATCTTTGAGGACAATATATGGTGTGAGGTGATTTGATCGAGTAAGTAATAATAGGGTAAGAGAGATGTGTGGTAATAAAAAGAGTGTGGTTGAGAGAGCAGAAGATGTTTTGAAATGGTTTGGTCACATGGAGAGAATGAGTGAGGAAAGATTGACCAAGAGGATATATGTGTCAGAGGTGGAAGGAACAAGGAGAAGTGGGAGACCAAATTGGAGGTGGAAAGATGGAGTGAAAAAGATTTTGTGTGATCGGGGCCTGAACATGCAGGAGGGTGAAAGGCGTGCAAGGAATAGAGTGAATTGGAACGATGTGGTATACCGGGGTCGACGTGCTGTCAATGGATTGAATCAGGGCATGTGAAGCGTCTGGGGTAAACCATGGAAAGTTGTGTGGGGCCTGGATGTGGAAAGGGAGCTGTGGTTTCGGTGCATTATTACGTGACAGCTAGAGACTGAGTGTGAACGAATGGAGCCTTTGTTGTCTTTTCCTGGAGCTGCCTCGCGCACATGAGGGGGAAGGGGGCTGTTATTTCATGTGTGGCGAGGTGGCGATGGGAATGAATAAAGGCAGACTATGAATTATGTACATGTGTATATATGTATATGTCTGTGTGTGTGTATATATATGTATACGTTGAAATGTATAGGTATGTATGCGTGTGCAGACGTGTATGTATATACATGTGTATATGGGTGGGTTGGGCCATTCTTTGGTCTGTTTCCTTGCGCTACCTCGCTAACGCGGGAGACAGCGACTAAGTATAATAATAAGAAAAATATGTTTGTGTGTGTGTGTGTGTGTGTGTGTGTGTGTGTGTGTGTGTGTGTGTGTGTGTGTGTGTGATAGTCAACCATACATTCAACCAATAAGAAGATAACTTCACTTTGCTACACGTTGCTGTCTGCATATGTCTCAGTGCACGATTCTTCTAGTTCTCGGCCGTACTTCCAACCTGCCGGAATACTTTAACCATCTTGATGATCTGAGTTTTAGATGTAAACATTACTCGTATAATTACATCACGTGAACTTCGCTTATGGTGATCAATCACAGATTGGCTCTTCATCTTCCCTCCATCTCTAAAGGGACGGAGTCTAAAAGTTAATGCCTCTTAAACATGTTTAGGGACACGTACGTAGTGAGAGTGAATGTGGTTTTAGAAAGATCTTCCACACCTGAGGGTTTTAAAGACTTCTAGGATGGTGGGTGCGGTAGCTTGGCGTTGACGGCCGTAATTTGACATTCGCAATTGATTGATATGAAAAGCTCAAGAAAGAAACAACAACGAACCAAGAAGCCATCAAATATATGAGGCATTCACTTTTACAACGTATATATTCAACATCTGAAGCATTCGCTCTCACGGCTTAAGCTTCTCTGAACGTACATGTCTGTGTGAATGCTTCATTATCACTATTTTTCGTCTTACACTGAGGTATTAAAGAGCGAGAAAAGCTGTGACGAGCAACGAAGCAACGTTGGCCAGGGCCAAAAGTTCAAGCTAGTCATAAGGATTCATGCGGCTCTTCGTTGAGGCTCCTGTAAATCCAGTCCCAAAATATGAAATGTATTTGGTTCAGTGTTTCGCAATAATTCATGCTTTCCACGACATATGAGGCCTTACTTCGCCTGCAGCTATAGCATTTGTATACAGATGGTGTACATAAATACTGATAAAAACTACTATGAGGGAGAGATAATTGATAGGTTTTGTAAAAATCCAAGAGTAAGTTTAATATTGCTTGTCTTCGTTTACAAGGCGCAGAGTATGGACTTGCGACTAACTGGGTAAAACCGTGTATAATGTTTAAATTTCTAATAGTATTCACATCACAGACAGAGTTATTTATGGAGATGTAATCTGAACAAACGGAAATGAATTCTGTACATGTCTGGGGACATGATTGCAACAGAACACAAGAGTGCGTCACTACACATCATAATAATTTGTTCAAAACTCATAGCATGTTGAAGAACAATCATCATCTGTGGCGTCATGAACTGCCCTGATGATTGTGAATACTGAATTACAATGTAAATAAAAAAGAGGAGTTGCATGTTTTACTACTATTTTGCTGTTAAAACTTGAATACATAGATGTGCATTACGCCAGCTTTTTGAAATAATTCCAGTGTATAACCTCTCGTGTCCTGATATATTCTGGAAGTTATATTCAGAGGGTACGTGAATCAGTGTGTTTGTAAATTCATTTTTCACGCTTGTTTTTACGACATGACACAGATCCAGTGAGATTCATTCCAATGTTTGAGGTTATCCGAGTCTTTTTCGAGTCCGTTGTAAGATCCAGTCCTTCAACATTCTCTCTTGCAGTTCTACTGTGTTATGTATGTACCACTCACGTGGACCTCCTCTAGCATTAGGCTCCATTACGGTGTATCAAATCCGAGAAAAAGAAAAAAAGTGGGGTTACATTTCTAGTTCTCTCTGTTGTGTATCATCTTCCATTATCCTATGCTTTTTTACCTCTCATAGTTTTCTTTCATTACATTCCTTTTCTTTATGGTGATCTACATCAACAGTGCAAAAGATGATGAAATCCAGTTTGCATGATGATGGTTGGTGACACGGTTACGCTCTTCGCTTACCATGATCGGTAGCTTGGGTTCTATTCTCGGGCGTGCAGTGATGATGCCATTGCTTAGGTATGCCCGTTTATTTACGACGGTCTGGTATCGTCTTTCGCCCCTGCACCGAGACGAGATTGTTGCGCCTGTGAAATGGTTCCCAGACTGTCCTTATGCAGTCTGCATGCGAAGAACACGGCAGCAGAGGACTAGCTCAGCAGTATGTCACTCCCTCCAGCTGGTCACGGAGCCACGGGTTCGGAACCCACACAATGAGCCGTCTGAAGACCAGCCAACGCCCGCGCGCCAGGCTTCTACTACCTGGCGAATTTCACAACAGCGATGATAATGGTCCTTGGCAGAGCTCCTGTTATCATTCCCCTCACTCTCATACCTGCTATCCTCCTCGTTATCATTCCCCTCACTCTCATACCTGCTATCCTCCTCGTTATCATTCCCCCTCACTCTCATACCTGCTATCCTCCTCGTTTCTCTCATCCTTCAATACGACATATTCTTATTCCTTCTTCCTTTTTCCATTATCGAGAGATTTTATTTTAGTTGACTTTCCTCCAGGTCGACCGCTTCCAAAGTTGTTGTTCCAGTTTGCTTCATTTATAGCCTACCTTCCTGCAGCCTCTCCGGAAGGAGTCTCCCTTCCCCCACTACCCTGAAGGATACCCCTTTCCTTTACCTCTCCGGAGGGTAAACTCTTTTTCCTTCCCACTGGAGGGAAGCTCCTTCTTTTACCCCTCTAGCTGGAATTACCTTCCTTCACCCCTTTGGTTCCTGATGTGTTTTAAGCTAGACTCTGTACCATGCATGGCACGCACGCACGACTTACGTATGTGTGTATTAGTGTTGAATGATTGTTTACTTAATCATGATGACATTAGTAATAGTAATGATCATTATGATAATAATGGGAATAATTATGATAATGATAATGATAATAATAACACTAATGATTATAATAATAATAATAATAATAATAATAATAATAATAATAATAATAATAATAATAATAATACTAATAATAATAAGAATAATAATAATGATAATAATAATGATAATGATAATAGTAATGATAATAATAATAATGATGTAATGATAAAGATAATAATAATGAGAATGGTAATAATGATGATGATAAAGAATGATAATGATAATAATATTAATAATGATGATAATAATAATAATAATAATAATGATAATAATAATAATAATGATGATGATAATAATAATAATAGTAATGGTAATGAGAATGGTAATAATGATGATGATGATGATTATAATGATGATAGTGATAATGATAATAATGATAATGATGATAACGATAATGATATGATAATGATCATAATAATTGCCGTTATGATACTTCTACTACTAACGATGGTATCAGAACCAATACTATTGTAGTAATAGTTATAGTTTCAACTGGAACCTATCAAAGCTACATAATACTCCACGTCTGCAGAGACCATTTTGAGTTTAGACGCAATCCATTATTTTTTTTTTCTTCTGTTTCAGTCGGGCTTGGTGGGTCTGGCTTCCTTTGTACTGCTTAATGATGTGTGTATCTTCCCTGCTGAGCTCTTTGCTTCATCATTCCAGTCTGTTGCATCTCCTCCTCCCTCCCTCCTTCCCTTCCTCACTTCCACACTCCCTGAGTGACTTTATTCCTCCCTCACTAACGACTTACCTCCCTCCCTCACTGGCCCCTCAGTGCCTCCCGCTCTTACTGCCTACATATTCTCTCTCTCTCTCTCTCTCTCTCTCTCTCTCTCTCTCTCTCTCTCTCTCTCTCTCTCTCTCTCTCTCTCTCTCTCTCTCTCCCACCAGCAGTGTGAGCCCCTTTCACGACCTCATTATTTATTTCATCCTGTGACCTTGACCGCGCTCCTCTGATAGCGTGGTATTGACCTCAGAACAAGAGCGCTTCCATTCCTGTGTTGTAGAGAGAGAGAGAGAGAGAGAGAGAGAGAGAGAGAGAGAGAGAGAGAGAGAGAGAGAGAGAGAGAGAGAGAGAGAGAGAGAGAAAGAGAGAGAGAGAGAGTATCATCATCGCACCTGCTGACCGTATTCTTTCGCTTCTTACATTATTGTATGTTTCTGTTTTCTCTTCGTTTGTTCTCTCATGTCTCTTGACTAACTTAATGTTTTCAATTATGTTTCTTCTTCTCCTCCTCTTCATTGTAACAGACGAGGTTTTGTGCCATTCCTTCATAGAACGAGTGAATGATCTTGACGGATGATCTTCACGGATGATCTTGACGAATGACTTGACGGATGATCTTGACGGATGACTTGACGAATGATCTGGACGGATGATTTTGACGGATCTTGAATGATCTTGACGGATGATCTTGAGTGATCTTGACGAATGACTTGACGGATGATCTTGACGAATGACTTGACGGATGATCTTGACGAATTACTTGACGAATGATTATGACGGATGACCTTGAGGGATGATTTTGACGGATCTTGAATGATCTTGACGGATGATCTTGACGAGTGATCTTGACGAATGACTTGACGGATGATCTTGACGAATGACTGGACGAATGATCTTGACGGATGATCTTGAATAACTTGACGGATGATCTTGACGGATGATCTTGAATAACTTGACAGATGATCTTGACGAATAACATGACGAATGATGATCTTGACGGATCGTGGTGCAAAAATATTTATGAGGAATATGAAAGGAGAGGCAGATTGCTCTCAGCACTCCTGTATGTTGGCCATGCTAGCTCTTACGCGTCGCTCAAATAATCTTGTGCACTTTCAAAACATTTTTTGAGTCTAGTTCTCTAGAACCTCAGTTGTAACCCCACACCCTGTTGTCTAGTAGCTTAAAGGGCACTGTTATGTATTCTGAATGTTTACACCATCGTAGTGAATTGATGTCCAGTGAATGTATGTTGCTTAGTTGTATACCATACTACAGTATTGGTGTAGTTGTCTTTCGATATTGAGGGAGAGAGAGAAAGACAGAGTGCTCGAGGTCTGAATTTGACTCTCTCTCTCTCTCTCTCTCTCTCTCTCTCTCTCTCTCTCTCTCTCTCTCTCTCTCCTGTGTGTGTTATCGGTACAGGTAAGCAAAATCTTTTACTTAAAGTGATCACAAATGTTCAGCTTACGGTCGGCATCTCATCTGGCGAGTAGGTAGATCATCTTTGTAGTCTCGTTACGTCGGTGTAAAAATAAGATTAGCTGGGAAAATCGTAGATTGTTGATTTCGTTGTCTTGAGAGCCAAGCACAGGTTGACGACAGCGTCTTTGAGGACTTCGATCGGCGCTTTAGTTCGAAGAAAGACATCGTGGCCACTTCAGACATGAGTTAAGAATTTCTGTTGAGTATGTGTGCATGGACGAACTTATTTCTGAGCACAGTGATTTTGAACCAGTTTCCTCCTCCTTCGTGACGATTATGTGGGGAAGGCTCACTCGTAGCTCACAAGAATCCGGGTTCGATGCTCGGTAATGTGAGCCTATTTTTTTTTTGTCAAGCTGGTGTTGTAAGTATCTTCAATTCGTTTATCCTCCTTTTCTTTTTTGAGAAATCGAGAGATTCGAAATCCGCTGATACTGTAAGAGAGACAAAGCCAATTCAGTAGTCTCAAAATAGGAATGAGACATACACGAATGGTGTAGGTCTGAAATAGCTACAGACCAGTTCTCGTAACTAAGACCAAGTAAGATATGACATATGTCGGTAAGGGAGACATGATGACAGGATATACCATATCAATGATGGTGATCAAACGCCACATCATTGGACTAGTTACAAGAAAAACTTACATCGTCATGATCTGTATTAAGGAGGTTAGTGTAGGTGAAGATTGAATTATGGGAAATTAAAGCTATGAATTTTTGTTGTTTTGTCTTTGTGCCGAGAGGTCATGGAATGCATTATCCCACCCAACAGATTTATCCAAGTGAACAATTTTCCTTCGTCTAATTGGTCACCACGTAAGAAATTTAACTTCTGTCGTGCAATTTTCGTTTTCCACTCAGAATGATATTTCGGGGGGTAAATAAAGCTGTTTACTACATTCCCAGTCTGGAAATTTACAGCAGCCTGTCTTGGTGAACACAACAAATCTTTCAGCTGAATTCAAATCTCGAAATCAAATTTTCTTCAACTGTCGCTGGGTGAGTTATGACGACTAGAGACATTGTTCCTAGCTTTCACTTTCTTAAAGTCTCACACTCAAGCTGAACACTGTTTCTTTTAGTGCAGATACATATATATATATATATATATATATATATATATATATATATATATATATATATATATATATATATATATATATATTCCTTTGAGTCCACGGGGAATATGAAACACTATAAGTTCCCAAGTGCACTTTCGTGTAATAATCACATCGTCAGGGGAGACACGAGAGAGAAATATAACAGTCAATTGATATACTACGAAGAGACGTAGCGAGGACGGCATTTGGTAAACAAGTGATTGTCCAAGACAGACAACGAACGTATCATAAATTTATTATGTGGACAAGAAGGGGAATTGTTTACAAATTCTATCAAGAATAAAGTTATCCAATTTGTATAGACCTTTACTAATATATATATATATATATATATATATATATATATATATGTATATATATGATTTTACTCTGTTCATATTCGCTATGTCCTGCGTGAGCGAGGTAGAATCCAAAACAGATGACTGAACCTTAGCGGAAAAAATCTTCTCTCGGATCCGTGTGTTCTTTCTTATTGAAAACAGTACAAGGGGGCAAATGATCTCCAGTCTCTCGTTCCCGCCCCTCTTAGTCGCTTTCTGTGATAGACAGGAAATATGCGTGCACTTTTCTTTCTCCTCTATTCCCTATCTGTGTATTTATCCATCCTTCTTCGTCTGTGTCCTGGCGCTACCTCGCTGACGCGGGAAACAGCGATTAAGTATGGAAAAAGTCTATCTATCTACCTATCTATCTACTTATCTACGGGTAGAATTCCTCGCTTAAGACCAAGTGTGGCAAATGGCTGGAGTGGATGATATTATAGTTGGATTTCTTAAGAAAAGGGATGAATGTAGTTGAGTGGTTAGTTAAGATTTTCAGTGTACGTGTGGCTCAGGTTGAGGTGCCAGAAGACTGGCGAAAATGCCTGTATAGCGCCACTATATGAAGGCAAGGGGCGTAAAGGGGAAAATGTTCAAATTTTAGAGAATTCAGCTTGTTGAGTATACTTTATATGTTTGGTATATTGTATGGGAGGATGGTGATTGTGAGGGTGGTGGCATGCACAGAGGATCAAATTCGGGAAGAATATTGTGGTTTCAGGACATATTTGGACCAAGTGAGTTTTCTAAACAGTGTGTGTAAGAGATTCTTGGAGAAAAAGAAGAATTTCTATGTGGCATTTATGGGTCTGGAGAACACGGAGGCCTAGTGTGTGTGTGTGTGTGTGTGTGTGTGTTGACATTAGTACAGGGCGGATTACGTAAGACGCAACAGCTTTGAGGGACATGAGACGCGGGTCAATATAAGTCACACCAACAGGAGTCGAGGTCAGCCCGAGAGCCTTGATAACAACGTTAAAGTCTTTAAGTGGAGTGTGTGTGTGTGTGTGTGTGTGTGTGTGTGTGTGTGTGTGTGTGTGTGTGTGTGTGTATGTCTGTTTCCATCAGGACTTTGAAACGCATCGTATTTCATGAAATAATCGCTTACACAACTTATTAAACTCATAAGTACAACATTATCATTGTAGTTAATAGTTACTGATGTCATAAAATATTTTCTTTGTAATGCCACAAGTTATTTGTTGCCTTACCATAACTTAATGGTATGACACAGCAAGTACACAGAAAAGTTATAATCTTAATTGATGTGACTTCATCTGCACTGTGCCTTAGGTATGAAAAACTGATTTAATGAATAATAGCCTGTGTTATATCAGTTAATATTAAATGAAGCATATGTTGGGACATGCATCCATTACCGGAACCTACTTAAGCTTGTATAATCGGATCTGAAAGCTTTTCTGCCAATACACGAGTATGTATGACGATTGATCAGTGACGTAAACACGGTTCTTATATATATCACAAATGTACGTAAAATCATAGGCGCATAGAGAGAAATTTACCAGAACTTTCGTGTATTACATTGGATATCACGTTCTATGATGAAGCGTACGAAAGATAACGAACTTTGCTTCTGTGTTCTTGGGTAGTTGTGATACACAGAATTTTGTTTACGTCGTAATATCTATCTATCTACCTAGATATATACTATATATATATATATATATATATATATATATATATATATATATATATAAGACGAGAAAAATTTTCTCGCCGAGAAAACGGATTTGTTTGTAAGCATTGCACGATTATTTTTCACGAGCTTCATTCATCACAGTCAAGATACAGTAGAGTACCGAGGTAATAAGGAGACATATAACTAAAGATACGTACAGTCGAAAGTAAGAAGCAAGGGCCAAGCGACGTAGCTAGCAGCTCGCTGTTGATTGGTGGGCTTGCATTATGTTAAGAGGATAGCGTTCAGTCTTGTGACTCCCAGCTCGTTGCTGATTGGTGGACTCGCCGCATGAAGAGAAGCGAGCGCCCAATCAGTGGTCTCTCGCAGCTCGCTTTACTGGAGTGAGACGCTGGGGGTGATGG
The DNA here is from genome assembly GCF_036320965.1 of Panulirus ornatus. NCBI lineage: Eukaryota > Metazoa > Arthropoda > Malacostraca > Decapoda > Palinuridae > Panulirus > Panulirus ornatus. The sequence goes on along the minus strand of NC_092225.1, from coordinate 62,129,133 downwards.
AGCAAGCTATTATCGGTAGAATATTAGGAGATCTCATTTTTTATTTGAATTACACCATTATCGGTTCCATGTAGTTGTTATCATATCTCACTGGAATAGGCAAGGTGTGTCTTCTTGGACTGGCTCACAGATGGTATCAGTCCAGAAAAATTGCATTTCCTTTCTGAACCCTTGAATGTGATGGTACCTTCCTTAAGCACTGTGGTACGATCCTTGAGCACGGTGTTACGTCCCTTGAAAACGAAGATTGATGGTGTAGTGGCCGGGCATCTGATCTGGCCCGAAAGATTAGGGTCAAAAACCAGGTCATCATATGCAAAGGTCGTACCGTCCTGCTCATGAGTCGTTTCGTCGTTATCAAGGATCGTAGTGTCTTTCAGAATGGTCCTAAGTGTCGTGTTCAAGTGGTTAGGCAAAGTAGAGAGGATTGAGAACATGTTAGAAAAGGAAAAAAACACAAGCAAGAGTTGCAGAGTCTATTCTTGAGACGCCTTTCGACCTCACAGTCTTCCTCAGAAGACTCGGGAAACGGAGAGGAGCTACGACAAGTCCTCTGACTGGCCTGTTGCCTCTCTCCTGTCGTCTGCAAGCCTTCATTCAGTCCCTCGCTGCCATTTCCACTGCTGCTTTAACCCCCAACATGCTGCCTAACCTCGTGTGTATGTTTGGTCTCATTGTGATATGTATTAAGTCCAAAGCTCCTTCGGTCTTTTTATCCATGCCTCTTATATAATTCTTGCCTCGCTCCACGAGTACAAAAGTCCCTCGTCATCTGTTTGGAAGACTAACGAGTTTGTAAGTCTATGTTGACGAACATCTCCGAAATACGACCTGCTGCAACAGTTGCATGGAATCTCTTGTTCTTCTGCCTGTTGTCCCTCATCAGTCACCAGGCAGCGTGTCTTCACCTCTAATGTTATGGATATCTTTGTAGATGCAGGGTAATAGAGGAGGAATGTAGTATCTTCAGTGTGGAAGCTACATGTAGGCAAGAGGGTTCTTTTGGTATACTGATTCGATTGCTATTATTTTGAATAGATTGGCGACGTCCAGGTTGTAGTTGTAAGGCTGTGATTCATATTTGTCTTGAGAGTGTAGTTTTCTGATGAGCGTACGTTTCGTAAAATGGAGTGCAAGACTCGGTTTGGATAAGGGGTTCAGTGTTTATCCGGTCATTTTGAGGTGAATGTGTTTTGTCATTGCGGTGTTTGCTGTTACATAGAAGTGGGTGTTATTGATGTCGATGCTGTTGTGCACAAGTTGAATGACTGAGGTTGTTAGGTAGCGTGTGATTGTTCTGAATGCTCTGTACTGAGTTATGTGTTAATACGGGGTATGCTTGCGTTTGAAAGGGTGGTTGACTAGGCAGATGAGGCTTAATTCATTGTGGATCGGATGCTTCGTTGTGGAGGAAGCTGAGGCATTATTTTTCTTGCTCGTAATCTTGTGTCTGTGAGTTTGCGAAGAGTATTTAGCTTGTTTATGGAATTGCACGTTGATAATCTTTTTACGTGGGGAATGAATGCCATGTGATGATATGGATACGTTACGTTAAATGAGAGTGATTGAATATTAATCGTAAGGATAAGGGTTTAAACTAGGTTCATGTCTGTTAGGAGTTCATCAGGGATGCATATGTTCTGTGTTGTGCGAGCCATTGCTTTGATTATCTGATGTAAAGCTGCATTTCATTTTTGCTTATGTTGCGATCGGATGTTGTGAAGTTTTTGTAACGTCGTCTGTATATGAGTGGACGTTCACGCTTAGGGTTGGAGGGTACAGAGGTGATGTAGAGGTCTTGACCATAGTGTCACCAGTCCTCAATATCTCTGCTTTCATACAGGAAACAAACAGCTATAATAGTGTTCTTGGAGCAGTCTTGGGAAACAGATAGCTATGATAGTGCCCTTGGAGCAATCTTGTATTTCGAATGATTTTACCGTAGTATTATTCTCTTTTGTGTTGCTGAAAATACAAAGGTTAGTTTTACAGTTCGATGATATTAGCACTTAGGTTATTCATTTTAGAAGCTGAATGTTTGCTTTGCAGTCATAGCAATTCCTTGAGTTCATGATGATTGTTACCGCACATTACAAGACCTATGCAAATATTTCGTCCATAGCAAATGTTTTATCACATGTTTGAGAAGTATTATAACTTTGCTTTATGTAGATAGTCTATTTGTCATGTATATTGTCCCATAATCCAATCATTGTTGTTCAACTTTTGTACACATCACCTATCATATAGATTGCCGAATAATTCATTGTGCTGCGGTACTATATCAACACGTTTCTCACTATGTGACCCTATAATGTATTTCAATCATGGGAGCCATGTCAGTGGACCTTCCATTCACTCTGCATCCTCTTTTGCGCCACTGTACGCAGAGTGGAGAGGTGTGCACAGTAAATCAAATCTTGCGGGATAATGAAATGCGGGTGGAGGTGTCCGTAGAGTTCCCCCCCCCCCCCGGCTCGCCCTCACTCCTTTCAAAAAGTTAAATTACCGTGGCTGATAAGCATTGTATAGCACCAAATTCAATACACCAAACCCTTCATTTTTTTATCTTCATCAATCACTGTTTTGTATAGATAGTTCGGGACTTTAGTAAGATATAGAGTTGTGTCCACAACTTCAGGGGTGTGCAAGTCTCTTTGAATCAGGCACGAGAATAGAAAGCGGAATTAGAAATGATTCAAATAACGTTATAAACACTCGTGTAACCTTGCTTACTGGCAACAATATATGATTTGTGCTATCCTTATTTTATCTGAGTTTGAGCAAAGGGAATTAAAGCTATATATATACTGACCTTCTACAGCTTTGAGTTAATGTAAACGAGCTTGATGGGCTGGTATTCACAGCTTTGTTGAAATCAAGAAGGCAAGATATAGTATGAATTCCATTGAGTTACAAAAGATAAATGTGGAATATATTCTGGGTATGATAATCTCCGATCATCAAGGAAGCAGAGAACATAAGAAGTTAAAAAAAAAAAGGCAAAACAAATATTTTTGATTCATTATTGAATTTACACCTTGAATACCGTGTCTAGTTTTGGTCACTTTATTGAAAATAAGAGATAGAGAAACAGTGAAGGGACAGTGGTGAACTGCCTAGATGATTTCTGAACAGAGGCAAATCCTCTGAGAACCTGCTAAATGACTTAAGGTAATTCAGCTTGAAATAACCTCGAAAAGACCTAGTGATATGCTGCTGTATGCTGTCCGTTTTCATTTTTTTGTTAACGAAAGTGTAATGTTTGTGTAATGTCAGCGAAATGACCCTCCTAAATTGTAGAGAAAATATGGAAATACCTACATCAGCCCTGAATGAGAACACATGCATTAGATTAATACAGGTTCACACGTTCTGTGGAAATGTTACGGGCGTCGACACCCTGTGATGTGTGATACTTACAGTATAGATGCTTAAGGTCCATTGGAGGCTCTGGTGAGGGAATGAGGCCTGAAGGGTTTAGGTAAATGCGGCTCCGAAGTTCCTAATTTCATGTTTTTACAAGAATAAGGGAGCAAGTGAGTTTTTTCTCCTTATATTCTCATAAGACTGTATCTCGTTAATTAATTTCCTTCCTGGGGCAACAAACGCAACAATATTCTTTTTCTTTTTTCCAGAAAGCTGGGTGTTGGGTGGGAACTCAGAGATTCGTATATGTGTTGAGTGAGAGTATGAGGTAAAGAGCCAGAATACAAAGGAAAAGTTTTGTGGGAAAACTGAACAACATCCTAAAGGATTTTTGCGTTTTAAATCCAGCCAAAAAAGATATATTTTTCTCGTGTATTTCTTTTCTTAAAGCCGATGACATTATAAATGAAATGAACTTCAACAAAATAATTTATATTTATGAAACTTTAATTTTCGTCTTTGCTGCTCAAGTGAAGAGAAAGAAAAATAAGGTTGTTGGAGAAGGAGAAGGAAAGAAGAGAAATAGGTGATGGAGATTGAGAGGTGACGAGGGGGCAAATTACACAGAAAAGAGAAAAAAGTTGGATCTGATTAGATTAGTGTGTAGCTGATTTACATAGAGTTATATAGATACACACACACACCACCACGCTGTTCCCATGGTGGATGCCAGTAGTAGGGAGAGCGGTGGAGGGTGCATGTGGATGTTAAGACGGGACTCAGGTGTTAGGGAGGTCACGAGTTCAGAAGACATAACTACTCGATATTCGTTCGTGGGCCATATATACACAAAGCAATTATCGCTGCATGTATGTGTTTTTGTATTCTGGGTTTCCTGCAGCATTGATGCTGCGCTGCAGCTAGAAGCAGGGTAATGATGGACTCCTTTGCAGCGACATTAGGACTCCCTTTCATCAATTGACGATGTTACAGTCTCCTCGAAGGTGACTTTTCATTTGCGGGGTAACCAAAAGATGGCAGAGACGATATATATATATATATATATATATATATATATATATATATATATATATATATATATATATATATATATATATATATATATATATACTTAATGTGACTTCCCATCATGAAATTGTTCTTTGGAACAAAATACAATTATCAACTATGATCTGTTCTCTGATATTCGTAATAAAATTGATTATATTCGAAATACTTGAACCCCATTTTGTGTCATGAAGTGAAACTGTATATTATAAACGGGATGACATTAGGATCACAGGAACAATATTTCCTTTTGTGTAGTAAGCTATTTACATGATATTTCAAAATTGAATCTCAGCTTTGTATATGCTTTACTAGATATTATTTATGAATTATGAAAGTAACGCATCATATATATATATATATATATATATATATATATATATATATATATATATATATATATATATATATATATATATATTTCTTTTCTTTCAAACTATTCGCCATTTCCCGCGTTAGCGAGGTAGCGTTAAGAACAGAGGACTGGGCCTTGGAGGGAATATCCTCACTTGGCCCCCTCCTCTGTTCCTTGTTTTGGAAAATTAAAAAAAAAAACGAGAGGGGAAGATTTCCAGCCCTCCGCTCCCTCCCCTTTTAGTCGCCTTCTACGACACGCAGGGAATACGTGGGAAGTATTCTTTCTCCCCTATCCCCAGGGATAATATATATATATATATATATATATATATATATATATATATATATATATATATATATATATATATTTATATATATAGATAGATAGATCGATATGTTATTCACTTATTTGTTTTACTTTGCCGTTGTCTACCGCGTTAGCGAGGTAGCGCAAGGAAACAGACGAAAGAATGGCCTAACACACTCACATACAAATGTATATACATACACGTCCACACACGCACATATACATACCCATACATCTCAGCGTATATATATATATACACACATAGACTTATACATATAAACACATGTACATAATTCATACTCTCTGCCCTTATTCATTCCCGTCACCAACTCGCCACACATGAAATGACAACCCCCTCTCCCCGCATGTGCGCGAGGTAGTGCTAGAAGACAACAAAGGCCACATTCGTTCACACTCAGTTTCTAGCTGTCATTTATAATGCACCGAAACCACAGCTCCCTTTACACATCCAGGCCCCACAAAACTTTGCTTGGTTTACCCTAGACGCTTCACATGCCTTGGTTAAATCCATTGACAGCAGGTCGACCCCGGTATACCACATCGTTCCAATTTACTCTATTCCTTGCACGCCTCTCACCCTCCTGCATGTTCAGGCCCCTATCACTCAAAATCTTTTTCACTCCATCTTTCCACCTCCAGTTTGGTCTCCCACTTCTCCTCGTTCCCTCCAACTCTGACACATATATCCTCTTTGTCAATCTTTCCTCACTCATTCTCTCCATGTGACCAAACCATTTCAAAACACCCTCTTCTGCTCTCTCAACCGCACTCTTTTTATTACCACACATCTTTCTTACTCGATCAAACCACCTCACACCACATATTGTCATTAAACATCTCATTTCCAGCACATCCACCCTCCTCCGCACATCTCTATCTATAGCCTATGCCTCGCAACCATATGACATTGTTGGAACCACTGTTCCTTCAAACATACCCATTTTTGCTTTCCAAGATAACATTCTCGACTTCCATACATTTTTCAACGCTCCCAGAACTTTCGCCCCCTCCCCCACCCTATGATTCATTTCCGCTTCCATAGTTCCATCCGCTTCCAAATCCACTCCCAGATATCTAAAACACTTCACTTCCTCCAGTTTTTCTCCATTCAAACGTATCTCCCAATTGACTTGTCACTCAACCCTACTGTACCTAATAACCTTGCTCTTATTCACATTTACTCTTAGCTTTTTTCTTTCACACGTTTTACCAAACCTTGTCACCAGCTTCAGCAGTTTCTCACCCAAATCAGCCACCAGCGCTGTATCATCAGCGAACAAACTGACACACTTCCCAAGCTCTCTCATCCACAACAGACTGCACACTTGTCCCTCTTTCGAAAACTCTAGCATTCACCTCCCTAACAACCCCATCCATAAACAAATTAAACAACCATGGAGACATCACGCACCCCTGCCGAAAACCAACATTCACTGAGAACCAATCACTTTCCTCTCTTCTTACTCGTACACATGCCGTGCATCCTCGATAAAAACTTTTCACTGCTTCTAACATATATTCTTAATACCTTATACAGAGCATCTCTGTCAACTCTATCATATCCCTTCTCCAGATCCATTAATGCTACATACAAATCCATTTGCTTTCTAAGTAAGGGGAGTGGGGGAGGAATGGGATGTATTTAGGGTTGCAGCGATGGCTTGTGCAAAAGATGCTTGCGGCATGAGAAGCGTGGGAGGTGGGCAGGTTAGAAAGGGTAGTGAGTGGTGAAGAAGTAAGATTATTAGTGAAAGAGAAGAGATAGGCGTTTGGACGCTTTTTGCCGGGAAATAATGCAGATGTCTGGGAGATGTATAAAAGAAAGAGGCAGGAGGTCAAGAGAAGGGTGCAAGAGGTGAAAAAGAGGGCAAATGAGAGTTGGGGTGGGAGAGAATCATTAAATTTTAGGGAGAATAAAAAGATCTTTTGGTAGGAGGTAAATAAAGTGCGTAAGACAAGGGAACATATGGAAACATCAGTGAAGGGGGCTGATGGGGAGGTGATAACAAGTAGTAGTGATGTGATAAGGCGATGGAGTGAGTATTTTGAAGGTTTGTTGAATGTGTTTTATGATAAAGTGGCAGACATAGGGTGTTTTGGTTGAGTTGGTGTGCAAAGTGAGAGGGTTAGGGAGAATGATTTGGTAAACAGAGAAGAGGTAGTAAAAGCTTTGTGGAAGATGAAAGCCGGCATGGCAGCGGGTTTGTATTGTATTGCAGTGGAATCTATTAAAAAAGGGGGTGACTGTATTGTTGACTGGTTGGCAAGGTTATTCAATGTATGTATGACTCATGGTGAGGTGCCTGAGGATTGGCAGAATGCTTGCATAGTGCCATTGTACAAAGGGAAAGGGGATAAAAGTTAGTGCTCAAATTACAGAGGTATAGGTTTGTTGAGTATTCCTGGGAAATTATATGGGAGGGTATTGATTGAGAGGGTGAAGGCATGTATAGAGCATCGGATTGGGGAAGAGCAGTGTGGTTTCAGAAGTGGTAGAGGATGTGTGAATCAGGTGTTCCCTTTGATATATATATATATATATATATATATATATATATATATATATATATATATATATATATATATATATATGGATCTGGAGAAGGCATATGAAAGGGTTGGCAGAAATGCTTTGTGGAAGGTTTTAAGAGTATATGTTATGAGCGGCAAGTTGCTAGAAGCAGTGAAAAGTCATTAAAAATGATATAAGGCCTGTGTACGGGTAGAAAGAGAAGAAAGTGATTGGTTTCCAGTGAATGTCGGTTTGCGGCTGGGGTGCGTAATGTCTCCATGTTTGTTTAATTTGTTTATGGATGGGGTGGTTAGGGAAGTGAATGCAAGAGTTTTGGAGAGAGAGAGAGGCAAGTATGCAATCTGTTGTGGATGAAAGGGCTTGGGAAGTGAGTCATTTGGTGTTTGCTGATGATACATCGCTGGTGGCTGATTCGGATGAGAAACTGCAGAAGTTGGTGACTGAGTTTCGTAAAGTGTGTTAAAGGAGAAAGTTGCGAGTAAAGGTGAGTAAGAGCAAGGTTATTAGGTTCAGTAGGGTTGAGGGGCAAGTTAATTGGGAGGTAAGTTTAAATGGAAAAAAACTGGAGGAAGTGAAGTGTTTTAGACATCTGGAAGTGGACTTAACAGCGGATAAAACTCTGGAAAACGAAGTAAGTCTCAGGTTATGGGAGGGAGCGAAGGCTTTGGGAAGTTAAAGAATGTGTGGAAGGCGAGAACGTTATCTCGGAGAGCAAAAATGGGTATGTTTGAAGGAATAGTGGTTCCAACAATGTTATATGGTTGCGAGGCTTGGGCTGTGGATAGGGTTGTGCGGAGTAGGGTGGATGCGTTGGAAATGAAATGTTTAAGGACAACATGTAGTGTGAGGTGGTTTGATCGAGTAAGTAATGAAAGGGTAAGAGAGATGTGTGGTAAGAAAAAGGGTGTGGTTGAGAGAGCAGATAAGGGTGTATTGAAATGGTCCGAAGACATGGAGAGAACGAGTGAGGAAAGATTGACAAAGAGGATAAATGTGTCAGAGTTGGAGGGAACGAGGAGAAGTGGAAGACCAAATTGGAGGTGGAACGATGGGGTAAAAAAGATTTTGAGCGATCGGAGCCTAAAGATACAGGAGGGTGAAAGGCGTGCAAGGAATAGAGTGAATTGGAACGATGTGGTATACCGGGGTCGACCTGCTATCAGTGGATTGAACCAGGGCATGTGAACCGTCTGGGGTAAACCATGGAAAGTTCTGTGGGGCCTGGATGTGGAAAGTAAGCTGTGGTTTCGGTGTATTATACATGACAGCTAGAGACTGAGTGTGATGAATATTGCCTTTGTTGTCTTTTCCTAGCGCTACCTCGCGCACATGCGGGGGGAAGGGATTGTCATTTCATGTGTGGCGGGGTGGCGACGGGAATGAATAAGGGCAGACAGTATGAATTATGTACATATGTATATATGTATATGTATGTGTGTATATATATATGTATACGTTGAGATGTATAGGTATGTATATGTGCGTGTGTGGACGTGTATGTATATACATGTGTATATGGGTGGGTTGGGCCATTCTTTCGTCTGTTTCCTTGCGCTACCTCGCTAACGCGGGAGACAGTGACAGTATGATAAATAAAATTTATAATATATATATATATATATATATATATATATATATATATATATATATATATATATATATATATATATATATATATATATCTTTCAGACGACACAAGATTTTCAAAGTCTAAATATTTCTGATTAAGAAGATCGTTTATCGTGTTTCTCCTAAACAATTTTGAGTTACCAAACTGCTCCTGATATAAATAATTCACATGGGACATTTTCGAGTTTCTCATCTGACCCCGACCCTCCCGGTATCTACCTTACCAGAGTACATCCCTTACAACCCCACCCAGTCACTCCTAGTGCTGGATGAGTGACAACGGACAATAGATACTCTGTTATTATTAGTTTCTGTTGCTGGTGGCGTCAGCAGCAGGTTGGTTAAAGTTGATAGAACATGTTTGTGTGGTTCATTATGGTAATGGCTGCCTGGTTGTAGGTGCCTCCTTTATTAGGTTCGTGGGTGCGTGTTTCGCTGTGGTCAACGTGTTCGTGGGTGCAAACATTCCCTTGATCATGGGTGCCTATTTCACTGTAGTCATGGGTGTCTGACTTCATGTATTCGTGAGTCTGTTGGTGCGTGAGTTTCAAATGGTATCGAGTACAAAGATAGCCAGTACGACTGTAGGTATTCCTAGTATCATTTAGTTTGTACTCCTTACGAAGATTCGTCCTGTATCGGATGGAATCAATTTTGCTTCGTACAACTTGTCTCATATGTAGTCCACGCAGTCGAGAGACTTTCATATGCTGTCCATGCAGCTGAGAGTTTTGTGTGCTGTCCATGCAGCTGAGAGAGTATCATAGGCTGCCCATGCTGCTGAGAGAGTTTTGTAGGTTGCCCATGTAGTTGAGAGAGTTTCATGTGTTGTCTATACATCTGAGAGAGTTTTGTATATATCCCATGTAGTTAAGAGAGTTCCATATGTTGTCCATGAAGCTGAGAGACTTTCACAAGAGGACACAAGTATTCAAAGACAGAAACAGATATTTGTGATAAAACAGTAGGAGATGCATGTTGTGAAACTCTTTACTTTAAGAATGTCGAGCAGTGTCCGCGTTGTTGGAAATAAGGGGGGAAAAAAAAAACTTTATTAGATAAACGTACGAACAGAAATTCAGTATTTATTGAAGCTGAACCTCAGATTAAGGGAAGGTTGTGATTGTGATTATTTGGCTAAGGACAACCTTGAGGTTGTAGACAAACAAAAGCACATAAGTTTTCAACCTTCTAAATGTCAAGGACCCTCTGAGGGTCACTCAGATATCCCACGTTTTCTTTGGGGTTTATAATCACATCCATTACCAACTGGCCCGAGGGACGAGATACATTGGTAAGACAGAGTGTGTCACGGCTGTAATCTACCTTTACAGAAGCCTCTACAGAAGCGTTATGATATGGCATCTTTATTAGCAGTTATGTTATTACGCACCGCTACTCATAGGTCGCAACACACACACACACACACACACACACACACACACACACACACACACACAGGAATGCTATCATCACTTACCATAATTCTGTTCTCCGTGGCCACTCAAGCTTCGTCTTATCTAGTGATAAATATGATATTCCTCAAAGACGAATAACAACAAGATATCTCCTTCGTTCATATGTCCCCAGCCTTTTAATCACCACAGGAGGGTTTGCAATGGCACATACACCTTTCCCTTCAGTTGTCGACTAACAGTAATATAACATAGACGTGTATTATAGATATGAATCCAGGAGGATGTATCTGTCCTCTGCAACTTCATCATTAACACTTTGAATTATGTCGCACTGAGGACGCCTTCCCCCAGGAAATTCGTAGTTTGAAGGCTCGAGGCTTGGAGGAGGCTTGGAGGCTTCCTGAGCATGTGAACCCGACGTGAGTTTATCTAATGCTGAAGTGATGTTATTATGACTTGTGCAGTGTCAAGATGTGAGGCTGAATGAATTAGAACATCCCTGAGGACTCAAGGAGAAGAATAGACTTTAAATAGCTTGTGTTTACAGATGATGCGCTTCTGAAAACAAGTGAAACGTATGTAATTTGTTTACTTACAAGTGCCTTGTAAGATGATATTCTAACGGGCATCTTAGACATTTAAGAAAGATGATTTTTTTATTTGATATAGAAGAACGGTCGCGGAGTATCACAGAGAATCACAATGACAGTCGTTAATCCTTCTTCCATTTTCCAACTCTTTTACCTGTTTCGAATAAGAGATTCTGAAGAAGGCTAAACTCTTCCAGAACATATGTTGATCATATAACGCAGTATGGAGTCTTATGTCATCAGCAGTCAGGGTTCATGGGTCATCAGTGGATTTAACAAGCGTACGTACTGTAAACAGTTGTGACAGGAAACGTAATAATGAATGAAATGAAAATACCATTTGATGCTTTCCCAATGAAACCGGAAATATACGATTTTCATAGATAAACTAATTCGCTAACGACACCAAGAGTTACACAAAGTTCATAATGCTGAAAACAAGGATCGTGAAGCTAAAATCAAAGAAAGTCTTCTCTTCTCACTACGGCGCTTCATATCTATAATCTACGGGACTTTCAGAACCGTTCATGTTCTGTTATCAAAGTTTGTGGCGAATCCCTAAAAGAGGAAAGTTCGTGGAACACTACTTGCTGACACAAATACCCAACAGATGGCGCTAAAGTCCTCCCTTCTTCTCGTTCAATATCTTCCTTAATTCTGATGTCATCAAGTTGTTGTCAGCATACAAACTCGAGAAAGCATTGAGATGATTAACTCCCTATTTCATTACCCTAAGTCGTGCGAACACAGGTATTGATTTTAGCATTCTAAGGCTCGTAATTCCTTCACTGACCACTGGATGATATTGAGCATATAATACCGGGACTATGTGTTTTGTCTGCTCCCACAATAAGGCTTATGGAACTTCCCTCTAACAAGGACACTTGAATGGGATAGACATTTTAGTACCAAAAGTGGCTCATAGATGGTTGGAGAATGTATTGTGCGAACTATTTGTTGTTTTGCTTTTATCACAAAAACTATAAGATTAGAATTACTGGAACACGTAGGTTGAATTCTATTCTTTTGGTATAGTAAGTCCAAGACAAACTACCCCTTCACACTTTGTGTGTGTGTGGATGTGATGGGATTTTGTGTTCCTTTAATAAAGTTTAACTCACTGAAGTAAGGGAAATACTTCAGAGATACACTGTATTGAAAATGGCCAACAGATGGCATACGGGTGCATTTAAAAAGTCCTTTTTTTTTCATTTTAAAAACGTCGACAAAAAAGAAATTCGTAAAGTATGAAAATTCAGTAGCGTGTGCATAACCTCCCCACAGAATTTCCTGTCAAATGGCAATACCGTTCAAGATTCTTCGCTTGGGTTTCGTATCCATTTAGATGCCTTGCCTTTGTCCCCCTAGCAACAACCTTGCTTAGCAGTAGACACCTTCCGGTAGGGAGACTGGTTTTCTTTATGTATTTCGAACGACAAATATTGCATGGGTATTTGATCTAACTATTAGTTGAAGTAGGAAATCTGTTGTTTTATGTGTTGAGTCATATGAGACATATATACCTTATGGGTAAACCTTTTAAACAGTAGTTAAACAAAAAGAGATTTATATAGTTAAACAAAAAGAGATTTATATAGTTAAACGAAAAGAGATTTATATATATTGTTTAATGTGTCTTATTACTTACCAAAAAGGTAAATATACTTTTCGAAGATTTGTCGTCTCAACCCAGTGCCGATGGACGATGCGTATTTCAAGACAACACGTTAATCTTACCTGTTAAGGCTCCTCCTTTATGACCACGTTTACTTTACTATTCAGGACTTACGTGTTGTGATGCTGTCCAAAAAAGATAACCTGAATACAGAAGAGTAATGATAAATGAATCATTCAAATGAAGAATAAAGAAAACTTAGAAAACATTATGATCCCGGCAGTTGATAATGAGCATAAATGCCCATACGCTTAACTGACCAACGACCCATCAGGGGCACGTGAATTGCTTTATTCCATAGTAATAAAGTAAATACTGTGGTGCTTAAACAAAGGAGGTGTGCAATATGTACTTACGAAGTGAAAGTATAAATAAAATGATTACTGATCTCTAAAAAGAAAATAACAATGAAGTACTTACAAAATGTGTCATGATTGCTTCTGTTAATCATGCAAATCAGTATATGATTTCCAGTCATAGACGGCGATTTATGAAGTTTTTTCCAGATTATCATTAAAATGATGATTATAGATTCCGTAGGCTAGAGTTTCCCTAAGAGCCAGGTATATATCATTCCCCGCCACGCAGTGGAAAGGAGAAATTTATATGACGTCAGATGATATCACGAAATTTATCTTTTTCACATTTCTATTAATCTAGGCGAGTAGAACGCAGGTCTTCATTTCCCAGCTTTTTTTTTTTTACTATCAGACTTTCAGGAGATCCTCATTTATTGGCACAAATTATGCATGCAAGGGAATTCTTTTTATTCACTTTTAATTTCTACATTTTTCAAAAAATTTCAAATTCATTCATTTTTTTTCCCCCTCTCTGGAACTAGGGCGCATTCTAAAGAGTTATTACAAACATTTGGTAGATAAATATATATATATATATATATATATATATATATATATATATATATATATATATATATATATATATATTGAATTTCAAAAGCTTTAAAATAATTTTGTTCTATACTTTCAGATTTGTTTGATGTCCATTAGGTACCAGTTTACCAACAATACAAATTTCCAATGAGAGAATCAGTAACTGCTTCACAGTTTCATGGATGAACACTACACATTTGTAACCTACAGTGGCAAGCGATTGTCTGCTGCTTCCCACAGTTTCTGTGTGGAGTCCGGCCACTCGAGGATTGGCTGGTATGATGCCTCCTCCTTCCCTGGAACAGCTAGGCTGTGGTATTTTTTCTTCCGTCTCTTGTCTTCCCCCTCTTCATGTAACCTTTCTTCCATAATGTGGCAGCTCTACAAATACCTGCAGATCCCTGATTAATCTGTACTTTCCATTAACTCTACTTTTTTTTTCTTCCACTCGAGATGGTCTCGATTGGGACATATCTCACCCAGCGCCGTGTCGGTCATCATGGAAGAAAAAAATACTTTGGACATTTGAAAGAAGATATTTAGCGTTTACAACAGATGAGACAGTGATGAAATTAATCTCTAACTTCCTATAAAGAATCTCAGCGTATTACCTAATGCCCAGCGTTAATCCATCCATGTCTTTGGATTCCTCCGTCAGTTCGACTCGTTAAGAGCATCTGTCGGTCTTTCGACACATTGATGCTTCCTGTGTTACCAGTCAGTGGCTAGGCTGTAACAGGGTACCGCTTCGTGACTTAGCAAGTGTAAGTTCTGTTGATGATTAGTACAGGAAACATAGTAAGTACATGGAGACTGTATTCAAAAGGAAAGTCAATTTCCATACCAGCAAAGTTACGAATAAGGACAAATGAATCTTTTTTTTTTCCTTCTCTTCAAAGATGTACGATACTAATGATTGGGAAATCTTGAGGGTCATTCCTTCCTGCCACAGGGCACCAATACTTACATTAGTCATAAAGGAACAGTTATCATGGACAATAATCTATGGCAAGTGGACAGAAGTAACACAGAATGCGATCATTGCACAAAAGGATCTATACCAGGGGTAGAGGTGCTACAGAGAATGCCCAGCCCTCAGATGGATCTATACTACAAGAGTTGTTCAACAGAAGGATCTATGGAGAGAGGCGTAGAAGTAGTCAAGTCGTAAGGCCAAGAACCAAATGAAGTAGCCCAAATTACCTGATACATAACAAAACAAAACCTGGAATCCTTTAATGGAACCATTTCGATAATGGATTTCTACAATATACAAGACCCATTTCTACGTGTTTAATGATCTTATCGTTGTATGATTTACCAAAATTCTGGCATGATAGGAATCTCTGCACTAGATAACAGGAGTGATTTGTTGGTATGCGCTCCTAAGAGATGAATGATTTTTATGATGAATATACAATGTGTATAGTTTCTCTCCATAGACACCATGTGTCTCGCAAATGTTCGAGCGTTTTATTACATCATGATGTTATATATCACCTTTGGGGTGATATTTCACTGAAATAAATCCTGAAGGCTGTTACATTTTCGTTAAAAGCAGAGAACAGTATTGTTGTGTATTGTATCATCTCGCTCTATTGTAAGGTTGAGAAATAACAATTCTAGGAACATTTTACTTGTAGCAATAGGAAAGAGGAATTACCTTTAACAGCCAGGCCTGTCCCAGAAGAAAAGAGATTATGATAGCCATCTGTCCTTACACTTCATAACTCACGTCCAGACATTT
The DNA here is from genome assembly GCF_036320965.1 of Panulirus ornatus. NCBI lineage: Eukaryota > Metazoa > Arthropoda > Malacostraca > Decapoda > Palinuridae > Panulirus > Panulirus ornatus. Next base: position 62,113,526 of record NC_092225.1, on the reverse strand, counting down.
TTAGTGTCCATATCTATGTCTTCCTCAATAGGAAGATCTATACTGATCATCATTCATAGACGGAGAGATGATTAAGAGGAACGCATAATGTCGGTCGCTAACATGGAAGCAAAATACATCCAATTTTACCTAAATATTGAGACGCTTTCCTGGCGACACTAAGTATATCAAAAGATTGTGTGGAAGATTTATTCAATTTCCACTTTTACAGATTCTGATATGTACTTATATCAAGCAGAAACAGGAGGTTTTATGGAGAGACGAACGAACATAGGCTGTGGACATAGTTGCAGAACCAAGCTGACATTATATATATTTTTTTTTTTTTTTTTTTTTTTTTTTTATACTTTGTCGCTGTCTCCCGCGTTTGCGAGGTAGCGCAAGGAAACAGACGAAAGAAATGGCCCAACCCCCCCCCCCATACACATGTACATACACACGTCCACACACGCAAATATACATACCTACACAGCTTTCCATGGTTTACCCCAGACGCTTCACATGCCTTGCTTCAATCCACTGACAGCACGTCAACCCCTGTATACCACATGACTCCAATTCACTCTATTTCTTGCCCTCCTTTCACCCTCCTGCATGTTCAGGCCCCGATCACACAAAATCTTTTTCACTCCATCTTTCCACCTCCAATTTGGTCTCCCTCTTCTCCTCGTTCCCTCCACCTCCGACACATATATCCTCTTGGTCAATCTCTCCTCACTCATTCTCTCCATGTGCCCAAACCATTTCAAAACACCCTCTTCTGCTCTCTCAACCACGCTCTTTTTATTTCCACACATCTCTCTTACCCTTACGTTACTTACTCGATCAAACCACCTCACACCACACATTGTCCTCAAACATCTCATTTCCAGCACATCCATCCTCCTGCGCACATCTCTATCCATAGCCCACGCCTCGCAACCATACAACATTGTTGGAACCACTATTCCCTCAAACATACCCATTTTTGCTTTCCGAGATAATGTTCTCGACTTCCACACATTTTTCAAGGCTCCCAAAATTTTCGCCCCCTCCCCCACCCTATGATCCACTTCCGCTTCCATGGTTCCATCCGCTGACAGATCCACTCCCAGATATCTAAAACACTTCACTTCCTCCAGTTTTTCTCCATTCAAACTCACCTCCCAATTGACTTGACCCTCACCCCTACTGTACCTAATAACCTTGCTCTTATATATATATATATATATATATATATATATATATATATATATATATATATATATATAATGTCGGTGGTATTGATATTTTCACTAATGATAATACAAAACGATCAACGATAATATGTCCTTTTAATAGAATATTCTCAAGGACTTTCAGTCGTGTTATTTTACTATACAGATAAGTACACGCAGGGGATGACCTAAGATAGAGAGCTTCTTCCAGGCTCCTGGTATGTGAGAAACTTTGCTTTGGCAATAAAGAGGAGACTGTAAGAGCTGACCCAGACGGGTTCAGCATTACACATTCGCCAAGAAGGATGTTCTGGACGCCGGGATAGCTTTGTACACAAACTCCCAGCTAAAGTTTTAGCTGAAGATGAACATCCGCTCCGCGTTACCTCGGCCTATATGTTAACATCAGAGTGCATCCTGAACCAGTGGTTTCCTACAGAACGTTTCAGTGGAGCATAACCGTATGTTACTCCCTCCATCTCGCTTTTCCTTTACTCTCGTTGCTGGTAATTTACAGTCGTAATTCCCTAGAAAATATTGCAAGACAAACGCCAGCTTAAATACAGTAGTAGAGATGTATATTAACGTGAGTATTGTCTGTCGTCCTCTGGGGAAGCTGCTGGTAATTCTAGACGGTTTATGCTGGTGTTTTAGAAACTGTATGAAGTTCAGAACAGCGAGGAGGAAGATGAAATAATTTTTCCTCTTTTCTCCTCTCTCTCTTATGGCTGAGGACCATCTGTGTCTCGTAATGCTGTCTGGCGATACAGTGTTCTAGTGAATGTATGGTAGAGATATTTCCCGTCGAAGTGATCCCACGGGTAATAATAAAGCGCGTAGATATTCTTCACACATTTTGTTATGATGAACTGCTATATCTGGCACGAGAGGATCCCACTAGGAGGTTCTTTTAGTGTCATTATTTTCTTCGGAAACAGAAAACATAACTCGTATAAGAGCCAGCATTCGTGAAGGAAAACAGTATATCTCCCTCCACTCTGTCACTCAGCATAATGCTCTCGGTGGAGGGAGAAGCCACTAAATTTATCCTCAAGAAATTTATGCTTCACGTCAAATGCCTTTGATCTGATCCTTACGAGTCAGGTCAAGGGCCGTCTTCGCTGCGCCTTTATCTTCACTACACCTTCGCCTTCACTGCACCTTCATAGGTCAGGTCTAAGGCCATCCTCACGGCACTCTCGTTTTCCCTTCATCTTTGACAATGCTGGCCTCGACTCGACCCTTACGGGTCACGTTAGAGACCCTACGATAGTGAAGATAAAGGCCAGATCAAAATCATCTTCACTATTTTAGTATTTCTTCCAATACCATCTTTTGATCTGAGCTTCACTACTTCCTCGGTACTGGTGGCCTATAACTCGTATGGCTCAGGTCAAACGCATCTTCACTGTACCCTCAACACCGCTGACCTATGATCTGACTTCTGTGGGGGAGATGCCACCCTCACTCCTCCTCCTTTATTACACCATGGACACTACTGGCCTATGACGTAACCTTTTCTAGTCAGGTTAAATGGTCTGGTTTTTACTAACCAGGCGTAGCATGTTTATGATTAGAAAGATTAAAAGATTATGAGAAAAAAGGAAAAATAATGTTTCTCTTCTTCGGAGGAAATGTAGAAATAAGTGTAACATAAAACATAGCACAAACAAACTGAATCGGAGGGGAACACTTACCATATTTTATCGAGTTTAAGCATACGTGTGTGTGTGTGTGTTTGTTTGTTTGTGTGTGTGTGTGTTTGTGTGTGTGTGTGTGTGTGTGTGTGTGTGTGTGTGTGTGTGATGAGATTAACATCCGTCTGTTAAGGGGAGAATTTCACACTTGTGTTGCCCCATCTCTTAATCTTATATATGTACCATTGCTGTCTGTTTGTATTTGTGTTGCCCTGGAGTACCCAGAAGTAAGCTACGCACAGAATTCGTGATGAATCCATCAGTATTACATAAACAGCATTATTAAGACATCTTCTTGAGTAACTCTACTGAGGATAAGGTTTCCTTCATGAAATTTTGACTATGGTGCCACCACGTGAGTAAGTCTAGTATCAGCCCATGAGGTTGATGCACTCCTCAACCCTTCAAAGGTGAGTTGAAGCTGGTATAGGAAAGGAAGTGTCAGGTTCGTAGGTACAGTATGTCCCAAGACGTTAAGATGAACTGATATAATGTGTTGGCGCAGGTGGTGGTGGAGGACTGGGAGCACGCGGAGTGGCAGTGTGAGGTGATGGTGGAGGTGCATGTGACAGACACCAACGACAACGCCCCTACCTTCACCGAGGCCGCCCATGCGGCCACCATACCCGAGGACGCCCCTGTCAACACCGTAGTGCTCAAGATCCACGCTACCGACCCTGACTTAGGTAGGGACTCTGGTGTTGTCTTCTGAAAGCCAGGTCGTGAGGACGTTTATGGTATAGTCATGGTTTTTATTGCACTGTCTATTATGTATTGTGTGATCATGTCTTTCTCAAGGCCAGGGGGATGTATTGTTTGATTTGGCTCCTATGCAAGGAAGGAAACATATTGTTTATGGTTTCCTTCTTTCTCTTAATCCTTTCATAGATTAGCACTTTCTAGACGCATCCTCACTCTCGTTAAGATAACCCTTGACTTGATCATCACATGACAGCTCAAAGGTCTGTGGTTGCACGGCTGTATTGATGATGGTCATTGACCTGACTTGTAAGGGTTTAGTGAAGAGAAGCGTGTAATGAAGAATGAGGATGTAGTGAAATTGAGGACTTTTGAAGTAAGGTTAGGTATATCGACAGTGTAGTGAAAGTGAGCTTCATTGGGGCTCCCTACAGAGTGAATATGATGTTGGTAGTGTGGAGAAGTCTTCTGGCGGCGGCAATATCGTTAACTATGTCAATTCCCTGTACTCCTCCTCAGGTATCAGCCGTCGTATACGCTACAACTTTGTGGATTCCGCTGACGGACACTTCACCATCGACGCGACAGAGGGCGTGGTGAGCCTGGCGCGGCCGCTGGACCGCGAGACTCGCGAATCGTACACCCTCACGGTGCGGGCTGTGGACCAAGGGGTGCCCCAGCTCTCTACCACCACACAGCTCACCGTCACCGTCTCAGGTCAGCCAAAACCCTACATCACTGCATTAGCTTCAACATAAAAGTAAATATCAATATTGCGTACCTATCCAGTGATGGGAAGTCATTTTACCAACACCCACCTTTCTTTTTTGATTTAGTATTTCTAGTCATAAATGAGCGTATATGTATCTACATAACTCATAAAGCAGTGAAATTCCAGATACATTTTAGTAAGGTACATTAGATATAGTATAGTCTCTCTTGAACTAATTTTATTTTCTGCGTATATTTTCATATTTTCTTTCTTTCCTGAACATCAGGTAATGAGTTTCATGAGAACATATAGACCCCCCTATATTACCATTACAGTAATTTGTTTTTAAAGACGTTATGACCAGCAAATTATTTTCGTTAGTTTCCCCACGCTAAACTCTGTCTCTCTTCTTTTACCTCTTCTGCTGTTTGCATTTCACTGTAATTCCTTCATACTCCTTATGGTGGGTGGTAGAATGTAAAGGAATTTCACCGTAGTTACCGCTACAAAGAATATATATATATATATATATATATATATATATATATATATATATATATATATATATATATATATATATATATACATAAAAGTCTTGAAAAGTTTCTCCTCATTATAACATATGCTGAACTTTAGCTTTTGGCCTTACGAACAAAAAGTTTTACTCTGACAACAACAACAACAACAACAACAAAAAATCTTGGCCTTGTCGTTGCACGAACAGACGTCAACGACAACCCGCCGGAATTCGTGCGGAAGCTCCATGAGACGACGGTGGCAGAAAACACGGCGGTGGGGACGGAGGTGTTGCGCGTCATGGCCACCTCCAGGGACATCGGCATCAACGCTGAGATATCTTACTCCATCCAGCACACCACCAGGGAGAAGTACCTCCACGTCCACCCCAAGACTGGTAACTAAACTCCTACATGTACAGTTTTTTCCTTCGCATAAGTTGTTACAGCCAGAGAGCTACAGACGATGTCTGTGGCTCTGTGGGGGAAATCAGAGAAGTCTGCTACCCACAACCTTCGCATTCATGAATTACATGTGTCTAAGTCAGCCATTGTTTGCCTCGTCTCCTCCATCTTTATAAGGATGAGCGTAGGGCATTAACCTCCTTTAATCACCCTTTATGTATGTTCTCATGCCATTGTGTATGTGGACAACAACAATGAGGCATCAGCGTTCGTGTTGCCTGTATATTTAAGGGGGACATCCCATACCTCATCTTGGATCTGTGCATAAATGCATGTAGATAATTACCTTCTATCTCATCTTGATCTTGTGTGGGAAGATAAATGTAGTCATCACCATCCACGTAGTCTTCCCCTTGTGCACAAAGACATGTGTAGAAAGGTCATCTTTTGCCATGTAATCTTGCTCTTTTGTGGAAAGACAAATGCGTGTATATCATCACCGTCCATGTCATCCTTGCCTTTGTATGCGATGACAGGTGTGGGTAGATCATCCCGTCTTGTTCATGTGTATGATATCAAAATGGAGCACGTAGTAGAATCCTTCTTTCCCCTTTCCAGGCGTCATCAGCATCGGGGCCCCCGTCGACTTCGAACGTGTGCAGCAGGTTGTGGCGACGGTGGTGGCCACGGACGGTGGGACGCCGCCTCTCTCTGCCACAGCCCTCGTGAACCTCACTGTCACAGATGTCAACGACAACGCTCCGGTGTTCACCATGCCATCCTACACCGCCACCGTCAGGGAGGACGCACTGCAGGGCTACAGTGTTATACAGGTGAGCATCATTGATCTGCTGATGTTTCCTCATCGTTGAACAGTTTATTATACTCTGCTCAGATATTCCTCTTCAAGAAATATTTTCTTTACATGATTACACACCTCAGAGGGATATCTTTTTGTGATTATCTAATGTGATTATTCATTGTTTTGCTCATGAATAATCTTCAGGCTAATAAAAAGTCGTTTCCTAAATCACAACATAGTGACGGGTTACCGTATCTTCTGTGATCGTCCCACAGATCTCTGCCAGCGATGTGGACTCCGGCGTCAACAGCCTGGTCCGCTACAGCATCCAGGCGGGCAACGACGACCACTGCTTCGACATCGACCGAGACACTGGCATCGTCACGGTGCTGAAGAAGCTGGACAGGGAGAAGGTAATATCAGTTATTTGTGCCACTGGGTCTTGGACGGGAGAGTTTCTGTAGTGTGTGTGTGTGTGTGTGTGTGTTGTGTGTGTGTGTGTGTGTGTGTCCCCATGGGTCCCGATCTCTGAACATTTACTATTATCACACAACTTCTTAAATCTATGTATGCAGTCTGTATTAACCATGTGCAGTTTCCATTATCCTTGTGTGTGTGTGTGTGTGTGTGTGTGTGTGTGTGTGTGTGTGTGTTTGTGTGTGTGATTACCATATGCTATATGGGGATGGAGTTTGAAATTGACGGGGAACCCATCTCTTGACCTATCTCTTCTATCATACAACTTTTCAAACATGTATGCTGACCACATTCAAAGTTTGATCGTTCTGTTTACTCAATTCATCCACCACTCTCATCCTACAGTCATACATCTTTACATCATTTCTCAAGAAATTCTTACCTGGTGTCATGTCATGGCATCTAGCTGCTCTCTCACTTTCGAAGAACTGTTCACTGTTGACGTTAGAGTGCTTTCGTATCTTAAGGGTTATGATCAGGTCACCCCTTACTCTCCTTTCTTTAACGCTTATCCGCTTTTCTCTGACTCACCTCCCTTGATTATGATGCCCATCTTTGTTAACCTTCTGTGGACCTTTTTCTATTCGTTCTTTTTGTTTCTTCAAGTAAGGTGACCAGTTTTGAGAAGCATCTTGCTTTGGCGTAATGCAAGAAGTGAACAACCTGCTGTATACTTTCTTATTCGTACACTTGAATTCTTTCCTAATATTTGGCAGCAGACAATTTGTCTTTTTAGTTTTCCTCAAATGGGGGCTCTGAGGACAGGTTTGGGACGATGTCTGCCCCCACGTCCCTCTCATAAAGAGATTCCTGCAGTTTGTTTCTTGCTGGATAATATTCTTCTATCGTCGTCTTAACGTCATTACATTTTATAGAGTGAAATTCCATTAGCCGTGTGTGTGTGTGTGTGTGTGTGTGTGTGTGTGTTGTGTGTGTGTGTGTGTGTGTGTGTGTAAAAATGGACTCTGCCAGTGTGAAGTTACACCGCGAGTGAAAAGTCACTTTGGCGAGGCTGTATCACTGGGAGTAGAGTCTCGTCAAAGATCTTCTCACTCCAGAGGAGTCCATATTTCCCTGTCACTGGAAGTACTATACAGTCTTGGACTGCAGGAGCCTCTGGAAAGATCTCCTGGGTAACATGAAGACTCTTAGAAAAAAGATCCTGGGGTAATTATGAAGAAATGAGCAAGTAGATAGATATGTATATTATACTTGTTTGTTGCCTTTCGTGTTAGTGAGGTAGCTCTGGGAATAGTCAAAGAAAATGGCAACTCATTTGCCTATATATATATATATATATATACCATGTATCTGCTACGTATAATGTAATGAAAATAGAACCCCTTTATCCATAGCCAAGACCTACAGACCTTTCCGTGGTTTCCTATGACCGCTTCATATGACCTGGTTTAATGCACTGACATCACTTCACCCCTTTTGTACCACATGGCTCCAATTCTTTTATCCTGCGCACGCTTTACACCCTCCTGCATGTTCAGGTTCCGATGATTCAAAGCGTTTGACACTCCTACCTTCCATTTCGTTCCCGGTTTCCCCATCTACACTTTGTTCTTTCCCTTTCTGGTATACTGAATATCATCTTTGTCTCTCCTCACTCATCCTCTCCATACGTCCATACCACTACAGCACACCTTCTTCTGTCCTCTCAGTCACACTCATCTTGCTGCCACACCTCATTTTCTCTGTGTTATTCCACTGTATGGAATACTGCTCTCACCTTTGGGAGGTTCTAGCTTTCCATACTTACTTGACAGATTCAAGTCCAAAGCTGTCCGACTTATCATCTTTCCAAGTCTGACTTCAGAACTTGACACACCTCTTTTACATCATAGTGTTGGTTCTCTTTCCCTCTTCTATAGATATTTCCCCGATTTCTTCTCATGGGAAGTGGCTTCTTGTGTGTCCCAAATATTTGACAAGACCACTAGAGTTGTGTGTGGCCGCTAAGTGGCCGTAACAAAACAAAGTTGTACAGTTGTGATTTATATTTCTTTCCCTACTCCTCTAAGCTTGGAATTCTGTACTCTATGTTTTTTCTATATCTAGTATTCTTAGAGCTACCATATAATGTACCTGGTATTGTTAGAACCATCGTATAGTAGATCTGGTATTATCAAAGACACTCTAGAATAGACAGTGTGCTGAACAGACCTCGCCCTTGTCCAGGTGGAGAAGTACCAGCTCACGGTCAGCGCTCGGGACCTGGGCAGCCCGTCCAATGCTGCCGTGGCCCAGGTGGACCTGATAATCGGCGACGTCAACGACAACGATCCCATATTCACCCAAGATAATTACACTGTTGTAGTGCAGGTAAGTTACTCTGGGCTCACCGGTTATAAGAACAACTCGTTCTGAGAATTCTAACTGCCAATTAGACTCCATTAACGAGTGGCCAAAATTGGAATAGTTGCACAAATCCTCATTTTGGAAAATAACGAGTAAGTTGAACATGAAACTATCACTCAGCTAATTATCTAGTCAGACGGCGATGAAGCTAAAATGAAATCTAAAGCTATACTGAAGTTCTGTCACATAGTGGATCAGCGCTGCCTCATACGCTTCTCACTGCATCGAAGCCATTACACCACCTTCATTTAGCCTCCTCATCTTGCCATGCGTTGTCACGTGATTTTTCCCCCAGCTCACCTTGAATGTCTCGATAAAGGGAACTGAAAAACTCATATATTTAGTTGAACTTAGAGTAGGACTGATGAGATATGTCCATAGATATCTTAGGGTTTAAAGTCGAGATTGTGTTGCTGATACAGACAAGCACTGATAAGAACATTAAGTACGCAAGTGCGATAAGAACTAGTGGATGCTAGTACATATCTTTGTTATCTGTGGAATGTATATTCCACAGACTGGTAGGGGAATTTACTCTTCATAGATGATTTAATGAGATATTAGGAGAATGGATGCAGGAAGAACGGGATATGAGAGAAGGCACTGGGGGAAGTCGGGGAATTCAAGACCGTCTCTCATATTCAGAAAAGAACATGTTATGAATGAAGGTCAGTGTTGTGGTTCTCACATACAGGAGTAATATGAATGTGAAGAGGATATGTAAGAGGTGATCTGAGACAACAGGAAGAAGACGTAGAGTAACAAAGAGATTGCGAGTGAGGAATTATATATATTTTGTCGATGTGTTATTATAGTGGTGTATGCCGAGACTAGTGTGTGTTGTGAATATGTAAGTATAGTAAAGTATACCATGCCGTGATGTGATATCTGAGGCTAAACTGATATAGCAACCCCTGTTTATGTGTTAGCAGATGTGAATAACCTTTACCCATGTAGAGTGACCGATAATACAATAATGTCTAAATGTGAGGTGGGTGTGATTAGAACAGATTTAAATTCACATCCATATGGATCTTTGTATCAAACGTTGAACGAGTGTCACAAGCAAAGATCGCGATAGACACAGTTGTCTTTTATTTCTACGCAGTTAATAAAAAGAATAAGAAAAGAAAAAAAAATAGGGGGAGGGGGATTGGAGAGGTGAGGCAATATAGATAATGCTGGATGTTATTCTTATTTTCTTCAGAACATCGCCAACAACAGTTGTAAAGTTTTATTCATGTTGTCTGTCTATCTTAGGAGAACCGACCAGTTGGATACTCGATGCTGCGGCTGATGGCCACTGACGCTGACGCAGAACCTAACGGAGCGCCTTTCACCTGGGAGGTCATCAACCAGGGCCCCGACAACCACGCCTTCACCCTCGACCAGGACGGCTCTCTCAGACTGGCCACCAACAAGCTCAACCATCTGGTGGGTTAGGTTTACTTCTGTTCATGAAATACTCTAAAAAAAATCTCTTGAATGGATGAATGAGATCCAGAGTGAGCTTAAAGTGTGTACATATATGACAGTTTCTCCGTTTTGCAGAGGAAATATAAAGGGCATAAATGTTTTGCGGAATTTTCGGAGCGTTTTCATCATCTGTTCTTCTATATGTCCTACGCTTTTGTGACTATTATTGTTGTCTCATACAGTGAACGCATGTCTATTTATCTGCCAGGTCCAGAACGAGTATGTGGTGCATGTGCGAGTGTGGGACAGTGGATCGCCTCCTCTGCACGCTAACACCCATGTCACCGTCGCCGTCGTAGAGGAGTCTCGCTACCCGCCCACAGTCTTCCCCCTGAGCACTACCATCATCAGCTACCGCACTGCCTTCCCTGGGGGCATTATCGGTCGAGTCACCGCCCTTGACCAAGACCCATACGATACTCTTCAGTACTCCATTGCGCCGTTGCCCAGGGAAGTCAGCTCCATCAAGTATTTTGATATTGATGGTCAAGACGGAACTCTCGTAGCTTTGATTCCCCTGGACTCCGGGAGCTACAGCGTCAACGTCAGTGTGTCTGATGGCAGGTATCACCGTACTGTACAGGCAACGGTCCAGGTGACAGTCATTACCGAGGAAATGGTTGAAAACTCTGTTATCGTGCGGATAGGTCCTCTCTCGCCGGATGAGTTTCTGTCAAGATATCAAAGAGTTTTTCTCAGGGCAGTTGCCAACGAACTTTCTATTGACGAAGATTCAGTTACGGTAGTCAGCCTTCAAGCAGCACTCCTGCATTCCCATTCCATGGAGAAAATATACGGTCCACAGCGTCAGAAAAGAGATATTCAAAGAAGTTTAGATGTCTTAATTGTCGTCGAGAAACCTGACAACTCATTCCTTACGAGAGAAGAGCTGCTTGCCCAGCTGAAGGAGAGGCAAGTGGATATGAAGAAGAGCCTTGGTATATCATTGTTGGCTGTGATGAACTCGATGTGCACTACCGAGACAGACTGTAGTGGGCATGGAGCGTGTATTGATGTAGTGGAAATCAGTGATGACGTGGCTGTACCCGTCAACACTCAACTCGCCAGTTTGGTTGCCCCAAGGTTTACTCAGAAAGCCGGGTGTCTTTGCGATCAGGGTTATGGTGGTAATATGTGTGAAGATCTGGTGAATGCCTGTGGACATCGGCCCTGTGCTGAATATGAGGAGTGCACGCCAACTGAGGCTACCACTCGTGGCTACACGTGCCAGTGCCCCTCGGGACGCGCAGGACCTTCATGTCAGGTCGATCTCACCAAGTGTCGCAGCCCCTCTTGCCATTACCCACTCAGACCTCTTTCATTCAGGGGCAAGAGCTATGCACAGTACAGCATAGCGCGGCAGGCGGAGAGCAATTCTTTAGTGCTCAGCGTCTTCCTACGCACCAGGAACCCTGTAGGAACACTTGTCTACGCTGCTGGAGATGTAGATTACAGTATATTAGAGGTCGTAGGTGGTCACGTTCAGTACCGCTGGGACTGCGGGAGTGGCGAAGGTCTCGTGAGAGTGTCAACCATCGGAGTAAACAACGACCAGTGGCATTTTATCAACCTCACTCGCGAGGGCACGATCTCCACTCTGAGTGTGGATGGTGAGCTGAGCTCAGGGGCGGCACCTGGAGCCAATGACATCCTCAATATGGATTCAGACTTTATTTACATTGGTGCCACAATCAATATCCAGAGTACCTCTGGTATGTCTTCCTATTCCCACAGCAGCCTAGGGTTTGTGGGCTGCCTTGACCAGATCACCATAGACGGCATAGAGCTTCCCGTCAGCATAACAGGGTCGTCGTCGGGTGGCGCTGTACTCAAACGTTTAGCTAATGTAGATCTGCAGTGCCCGGAACTCCTCCCTCCCGCTGGCGTGTGTGGCTCGTACCCGTGCCTCAACGGTGGCACATGTACCGAGCATGGAAAGTCCTATAATTGTACCTGTCCCCCGCGCTTCACTGGTGCACAGTGTCAAGTGGATACTGCGCCATGCTCCTCCTCGCCGTGCCTTAATGGAGGTAAATGTATTGTCGTTGGTCATACTTACGAATGTCAGTGTCCGTCAAAACTAAGTGGAAAACGTTGTGAATATGGGGTGTTTTGTAACCCAAATCCGTGTCAAAATGGTGGTCGATGTGAGGAAGGTGCTGATGGACCTATATGTAAGTGTCAGCACTTCACAGGTGCGGTGTGCCAGTTAGATATTGACGAATGTACTCGTAATCCTTGCCAGAATGGTGGCACATGTCTCAACTTCTACGGTGGATTCAAGTGTATATGCTCATCGAATGTTACCGGTGAGTACTGCACGGAGGCCATAAAGAAGCCGCCGCCTCCGTCCTCCGCACTCAACATCACCCTGGAGGAGCTGGTGTGTATCCTGGCAGTGTTTCTCGGCTGCGTGGTGGCAATGTTACTGCTGGTGGCGTGGCAGCGGCGCCGATGGAGGCACAAGCGTCACCAGCAGAACAACCGCATTAAACTCACTGACCACCACGTCAAAAATGACCTCAAGGCCAATGATGCGCCAAAGAGAAATTCTAAAATTTGCAACGTGGAAGCTGACCAGGTAAAGGTCACGTTTTTATGGTTTAAATTTCTTGTTTTCATGTAGATATAGATATTATAGAACACGTCTATATTTTGATTTATTTCATAGCTATCTTCAAAATATTTTGTCCGATATCACTGGACAATTTTGCTTCTTATTCATTTAATTTTTCCCTGCCTGTTTTGAGTTTCCTTTCCTTTCGTTGCTCATGGTGGCACACTGCAGGGTCCGCCGCTGCCGCCACGCCCAGCCTCCTACACACCCAGCGGCACCGACTCCGTCATACTCAACACCCTCAAGCACCTGGCCGACCTCTCCGCTGCAGGTCACGAGAGTCTGGAACTGGAGACCCTGTCCAGGTGTTCCCACGAGTTCCTCCACAGCCTTAACAAGCCTGTGGTAGTGCCGCCCAACCTCTCACCGCCTCCCCCATCCAACAGTGACTCGGACTCGCTCCACAAGCCCTGGGATCACCACAACAACCTTAATGACTCGTACTTCATGCCCATCAAGGGTGAGTCACTACCAGTGTGACCCTTCAATACACACACTCAAAAAAAAAAAAAGCTATAAATCATCTGTTCTTGGCTGGTCATACAGGTCACAGTCGGGTTCTTCATGTGATGGCCTGGGTGTCAACATTGACTTGGTTCTATCACCCACAACACGACTCATTGTTCACATAAAGTATGATCACAGATGTCCTACACTACATCAGGACCATTCGTTCAGCCGACCTCGGTTCACCACAGTAGATCACCGTGTGGTAGAGTTCTCCTCAGTCACTCTTTTAGCGATGTCTCGAACATCGGATGATGAAGGTTACCGACACGAACCGCATCTCTGTCGACCGACTGCTACATTACGTGTACCGTTGTGCCTTCAGAACATAACCAGAGACCTGCTACATATTTCTTGTCACTTATACACTGGCTACCACGACTGTAGCATTCTTACCTACACAGATATAACCTTATTGTCTGGAAGGTGTAACAGTAACTATTACTATTTTGAGAGTAATTTCAAATTATGAAAATGATATCCAGCGGTCAGCGAATTCATCAGAATCTGATGTTTGGATAGTAACTTTGATAGTCTGTTGAGGAGAAGAAATGACTCAGTGTTGCTGATATTAGAATTATAGATCGGACGAGACTCATTTGCCGGACAGGTAACCCATTAAGTGAATCTTTACCACCTCACATAACAGGTAATACGTTCGTTCACACTACTATTGACCAAGCAGATATAACGCGGAGATTTTTCTCCACGTCATCCCACAGAAACAAGCAAAATAAGCTCACTATCATTCTAACAGCTTCTTTGAGGGTATTCCTCAGTTCGCATGTCACTAAACTGGTCACAAAGGTTACACATGAAAAAAAGATACATGTATATATCCATATATGTTGTGATCTATAAATGCGCCTAGTGTAGCAGAACAAAGAGATGGAAACAGAAACACAGTTTGATACGAGTAAGAAACAGACTTAGCTGGTAAAAGCGCAGCAGCAGGAGAGAGGCGGCATTTGAACATCCCACAAAACAGACACACGCTTCACGCATCATCGTCATGCTTTAATTTTTCCTTTGTTTGATGGTCATGCTACATGGGCTGTGCTATGTTGTTTATGTCTTGTTTGGTCTCTTTATGTTTTTTGTTCCGTTTCTTCATGTTTGATTTTCGTCAGCTGTTTGGTGAAAGACTGCAACGACTCTTTCTATCTGTCTCTGCCTTTGTCAGTAGAGATTTACGGCCGTGCTTGCTTGAATGTTCAAAGGACAGACTGAGACCTAAATACAAAAACTGGAGCTTCAGTGGGCTTTAAAATGCTTTGATTTAATTTTTTTTCTAAATGCCATGGAGTGTTGTAGTTTAACATTATAAAGATTATATACATCTAATTACTGGTCTTCATAAAAGGCCTCGCCACATATACTTAGGGACACAACCCACAACACTTGTATCCTTCACAAGGTCCATTCCAGGTTTATTGTACCTGGTCCACAGGTCTACAGTACGTGGTTCACAACACTTGGCCCAAAACATCGAGCCCTCTCGTTCACAACACCTGGTCCACAACACTGAGTCCTCTCGTCCCCTACAAGTGGTTCACAACACCTGGTCCACAACATCGAGCCCTCTCGTGTACTACACGTGGTTCACAACGCCTGGTTTAAAACATCGAGCCCTCTCGTCCACTGCACTTGGTTCACAACCCCTGGTACACAGGTTGGCCCACTGGTCCACAACTGGCTTACATTATGGTTCTAGCTTTATCTCCCAGAGTCGGCACGCTCACCCAAACTGTAGTGTCAGTACATGCCTTATACAGTGTCTTGGAGGGTAGAAACTGTCCCTTGTACCTTACTATGGCCGCCGTCCTGTACCTCACTGTGACCTCCGTCTGGTACAGTATGTCCTGTGCTCCTCACTATGGCCCCCATCTGTTGGAATGTGTATCTTGTACCTCAATATATGGCCACCGTCTGTAGCGGTAGGTCCCATGCCCCTCACTATTGAAGCCTTATGCTGCTCTCACAAGACACATGCTCTCACCTGGTGACCAGAAGATCAACTAAGTTACCACAATTTATTTAGATACCTTTCCCCAAATATATATATATATATATATATATATATATATATATATATATATATATATATATATATGATATGCTGTTCATTTTAGGTTTCTAAACAATGTTGATCATATTTTCGAGAGAGCAAATAAGTCTTAATAGGATTATGCGCTTCAAAACCCACGTCTCTTGTCTGGAGAGCTCCAGCTCGACGATAGTGTCTGCTGGCAGCATTATAACAGCGAAAATACCTTCCACAGTGGGTAGGTAAGAGCTCTTGCAGAGTTTTCATATAAGTTATCTTAATGTGAAGCGAATTACAAAATGCATCAGCGATTTTGACGAACCTCGACTTAGCATTTGTTATTATTTTGAACACAAGAACGTCATTGATAGAGTCGCTCTTTATACCTTTCCTTTTCTTTCTTTCCTATTCTTTCTCTCCTTGCATATTATTCTTATTTTCTTTCATACTTTTCTCTTTCTTTTTTCTTTCTTTCTCTCTTTCTCTTTCTCATCTTTCTCCCCCTCCTGATGTTGAGGATCTTCATTACCTCTCCCCTCCAGCAGCAGACTCATCTTCTCCTCTTCCCCAGGTATTACTCTCTCCCACAGATCCGCTCTCTCCTGCTCCCTCTCCCTTGAAAAACAAATATGAAATGATTCCACACTCCCCGCCCGAACAATGTCCATCTTATTACCACTAGCACCACCTGCCTCTCTTCCTCCTGCATCAGCGCTATTGTCTATATTCTCCCTGCCACCACCAGCACCTCCTCTCTGCTCCTTGCCACCACCAACGCCTCTCGCCTCCCTGCTACCGCCAACACCTCCCTCTGCCTCTTACTAGCACCAGTTTCTCTGTCTTCTGCCACCATCAGCACCTCCCTCTTTCTCCTGCCACCATCAGCACCTGTCTCCTGCCACCACCAGCTCCTCCCTCTACCTCCTGCCACCATCAGCTCCTCCCTATACCTCCTGCCACCATCAGCACCTGTCACCTGCCACCATAAGCACCTCCCTGTACCTCCTGCCACCATCAGCACCTTCCTGTACCTCCTGCCACAATCAGCATCTCCCTCTACCTCCTGCCACCATTATCACCTCCCTCTACCTCCCGCCTACCTCTGCCTCTTACCACCCCCAGCACCTCTCTCTGTCTCCTACCACCACTAAAGCCTCCCTCTGTCCCTTGTTGCTACTAGCACCTATCTCTACCTACCTTTTGCCTCATCACTGCCTCTCTTTCTCTCCATCTCCCTATACGATCATCTGCACCTTCCTCTGGCTCCTGGTAGTCCAATCTCTCTCCTCCAGTGCGCTTCCTCGTTCAGCATCCGCTTCCCTCACTACTATCTTCCCTCTCCCCGACCTCTCTCATTGCTCTCATTTCCTTCGTACGTTCACTCACCCTCCTTCCAACTTTGCCCTCCGTACTCAACTCTTTTCTCGTACATCCTTTATTTTTTCTTTTTATCTCTACACCCTCCAGCGCAGCCGTCCCGCCCCTCTCTCCATCCCCCACCCATACCACCCACCTACCCACGGACAAGGAGAACAGCGCGCGCCCTTGACAGTGTAGTCAGCTGAGGCACAGGAAGATAGGGACTTTTGGAACACAGGAACTTAACCTGACGTAAACTATGATTCGAATGATTTTTTTTTCTATCAACAATGTGACTTAACATGGAACTGGTGGACTGAATTTCATCTTACATAAAATGTTTTGAATTTTTTTGGATCGACTACAGAGTATCACTGCAGACAGGGCTGTATGATGAGAGGATAAAGATGGAACCAGTGGGTTAGATTACCTGCCAACAGAACCAGTATATACACCAATCTATTTGCCAGCATAACCAGTTGGTAGGCATATCTGCCAACATAAACGAATAGGTACACCTTCCTGCCTCCCAACATCACCAGTAAGAAGGCCTACCTGCCAATATAACAAGTGGGTAAGCCTACCAACCAACATGACTAGTGAGTAAGCCTGCTTGCCAACATAGAATCTACCTGCCTGCCAACCTTACTAGTAGGCAGGCCAACATAACCTGCCAACACATGCTGTGAGAAGGCCTCCAGATGCCTCTCACAACACAAACCTAATTACCATCACACTGTCAACCACCACAGCTGAGGGAGTAAACTATGCTGTGAAGCCTATTGCACAGGGTTTAAGCCAGGACGTGTTCACCTGATGTTAAGGTATGTTTATGTTTGTATATTGATATTTAAAGTCATAGTTCGAGGACCATACGACTGTAGGGAAAGGACTCGATAGATTCCTTCTCGAGGCTCAGGGGCAACACAGGAGATGCTCAGTACTGACACAAACAAAATAGGATGCCACAAAATACTCTTTAAGAACCATATACACTCGTGAGGAAACGCTCATGGCTGCCGATGGACATGATGCCTCAAGGACTAGGGAGGTGTAGAAGGATGTTAAACTATGGCTATATACATGATAGGATGCCTCTCACGGCCCACCAAGGCCACACTTTCCCCTCTTGGTAAGGCATTTTGGGTCTGATTCACTGGTGCAGTGTTTTTGGTCCGTCGTGTTATGTCTTATCCCTGATCTGATACATTATTTCGTTTACTTCATTTTATGTATCATTTTATTTATCTATTTCTATATTGCTATTATTTTTTGAGGGGGGGGGGAGGGTTCCAGTACAGCTCTTGGCCATGATACAGTGGCCTTTGGGCCTGAATACAGTTCCTGGCCAGGAAGGATACTGACTGGGTTATAAGCGCGTTTCTGAGCTACGTTAGAGTGTCCAGGCCATGACAGGGTGTCCAGGCTATGATAGGGTGTCCGGGCCATGATAGGGTGTCCAGACCATCTCCAGGTCATAATGGGGTTTCCAAGCTATGATAGTCCAGGTCAGGATAGTGTGTCCAGGCTATGATAGGGCGTCCAGGCTAAGCTAGGATGTCCAGGCCATGTTAGAGCATCCAGAACATGATAGGTATGTCCAGACCATAAAAGGGTGTCCAGGCTTTTATGTAGTGTCCAGATTATGATAGGATGTCCAGGCCGGAGCAGGCTGTCCAGAACATGGTAGGTATGCCTAAGCAACGATAGGATATACTGTATTTGTGTCCCTTCCACATACAATGCCATTACTAGTATTTCCATTGTGCTAAGTCCTTGACCCGATGCGCACCCGCTTAAGGCAGTAGTAGCTTGGGGGCTAACATGTTGTGGCTAGGGTGACGGTGCTACAGGTGGTGGGGACTGTACATATAGCAGGTGGTGGTTGGCTGTGTCGCAGGTTTGGGGCTGTGTACATATAGCAAGTGTGGTTTCTTGTGCCGGCAGATGTAGGCTGTGACCTGGTGACTAACCTGGGCGAGAGTCGCGCATCGCCCGGCCAGCACTCGCCCTTCTCGGACGATTCCTCAGGTATGAACGCACCTTCCTGCTATCCCTTACACCCACCCACCCACCCGTGTACACGAGCATGCAGACGCTCCTGTGTGTAAAAGCACTTGTGCACACGCACGGAAAAAAAATGAAAGAACACACACTGTCATCACTTCTCTCCGATCTTACCCTTACAGCGCTTTGTAACTAGTCTCCCGCTGTGGGGGAAAACTCCCCTTGGTTATGTATATTGCACCATGGAATCTCATAGTTGGATGTGTTTATTCACATACAGAATAACGCCTGTTGCCTGATTCGTGTTGTATACCTCTCGAACTTCTGGGATAAGATATTCAGCTTCTGTAACTTCTTAACATACTTTGGTTCCCTCATAGAACAACACATCGAGCTTAGGAAATTCCATGGTAATATCTTCCTTTTTTCTAATTTCGTCTCTCTGAGATATTTCCTTGTGACACTGAAGCTTGTAATTTTCACCATTGCCTGGCTTCTCTTGTATCATCTCACGAGACTCTTGCTGATTTGAAAACCTCTTGCTTTAGACATTTTACTTCATATTGTAAATATATCACAGCACTTTATGTACATTGTTCTTATGTGCTATACCTCAGTCAGTGGTGTTAGAGTAATCTACATTCGTCACTGATATGTATAGTACCCTTCATCCGTTACTTTTATATAGTACTCTACCTCAGTCAGTGACGTATGATACTCTACCTCCCACAGTGACCTACAGTACTCTACCTCAGTCAGTGACGTATGATACTCTACCTCCCACAGTGACCTACAGTACTCTACCTCAGTCAGTGACGCATGATACTCTACCTCCCACAGTGACCTACAGTACTCTACCTCAGTCAGTGACGCATGATACTCTACCTCCCACAGTGACCTACAGTACTCTACCTCAGTCAGTAACGTATGATACTCTACCTCCCACAGTGACCTACAGTACTCTACCTCAGTCAGTGACGCATGATACTCTACCTCCCACAGTGACCTACAGTACTCTACCTCAGTCAGTGACGTATGATACTCTACCTCCCACAGTGACCTACAGTACTCTACCTGACGTATGATACTCTACCTCCCACAATGACCTACCGTACTCTACCTCCTTCACTGATATATAATGTTCTACCTCAGTCATTGACGTATGATAGTCTACCTCCATCACTGATGTAAAATACTCTACCTCAGTCATTGACTTATAATACTCTACCTCAGTTATTGACGTATAATACTTTCTCATCTCTCCTTCACTATGTACAATAGTCTACCTCAGGCATTGACGTATTGACCTCCTTCACTGATACATAGTATTCTGTCTCCCTCCCTAATATTCAGTACTGTACCTCTGCCATTGATGTGTGAAATCCAACCTCTGCTACTGTATATTATCACGAGAATCCACTTTCCTCATGAAGTAACACGTTTCTCACCTTTGATGTACTAACGCTAATGAAATCGGTCACTTAATGCATATATACAAACTTGTGTCATGGCTGTGATGCGAGAACAAGGCGTGTGTGTCTGTGTGTGTGTGTGTGTGGCAGAAGAGAAGCAGCTGAGCCAGAGTCAACATAATATGCACCATGGTATAACGTGGCTGTGAGGGAGTGTGAGCCTGGACACCACACGTTGGCGTGAAGCAACGTGCAGCAGCTGCATGGTCCAAGCCAACATCCTCCTCCTCGCCTGAAGTGCAGCCTTCATGCAGCTGACGCCCTCTAATAGCATGACCGCTTCAGTACTTAAGATTTTGAATTTTCAGCAAATATGTTGAGCATACATCCCTCCATTACCCACATCCTGCTCCTCCTTCTAAGCTGATGGAGACACTTCATCTAAATATACATAACGCTGCTGAACATTTAAAAAAAAAAGAGGCTTTTTGATTCTCTAAGAACACGAGGTAAAGCAGTTGGACAACAGGTTTCAAAAAAAAAAAAAAAAAATGACGCCACCATATGACTTATTGTGAAATATGCTCACTGATACATATTTGACATCCCTGCTCTGTATATGTACTAAGTGTTAATTCCAAGTGCCTCCTGCGCTTGGCCACAGTGTGTGGAAGGAGGCCATCACCTCCCGTCGTGCCACCCATGCCCTGCCCCTCGCTCCTGAGTCGCCGGGGCAAGACCCACTTCGGCCAACCTCTCGAAGTCATCACCATTCACCCTGACCACCCCACTGCCATTCCCCCTCCCCGAGCTACACGACCACACTCTAAGGTCCCTGGGGATAAGCGAGGCTTTAAGGGTCTTAAAGAAGGATACCGTAAGTTAGGTCTTGAGGTCCGTTAAGGTCTTGAGTGGAACTAGACAGTGCTGTGTGTTTGATCCCCTGGTGATTAATTAACTAATGTGTGAATTGTTATACTCAACTGGTTTTTCATTGATCTCAAGGCTGGCAGTACGCTTGGTCACAACAGGTGTGTTGCGTGTTGGATACACGCATTGTGTATCTACCACATTCATGTCATATTAACATGCTTATTACAAGATATGTATGGATTAGCTCAAGTTTTATGTCTTAACGTTAATATAATGATATACTTCCTGCCACAATATTATGGTATATATAGTAAACGCTGCTGACACTTTTAGCTGTGCATGTTTCCTGTATATATATATATATATATATATATATATATATATATATATATATATATATATATATATATATATATATATATATATATAATCATTGTTTCATACAGAATGACAACTTCAGCATATGTTAAAAAGACTTAATATAACTGTCATATATGAAATTGATAATCATTAGAATTAACAAAATAATTGAATTTATAGCAATTAACATTCATGCAACTAAAAGATTTATATACAAAAGTCAAACAGTATATCAATTTGGAAAACGCATTATATATATATATATATATATATATATATATATATATATATATATATATATATATATATATATATATATATTTATATATATATATATATATATATATATATATATATATATATATATCATAAATATGAAAATCCAAATATGTAAAATCATAAGAATTCTACAAATTAACGCCATTAAGAAAATAAGAAAAGAATGTCATATTATCAACATCAGTTGAAAATGTATCATCATCAATTAGGTTATATCATCATGATTGATTGTGTTATAATCTTAATCTTGACTGCACCCATACCTTTCTGACAGCATCCAGGATGATCTCTTCCTCGTTGCACCATAACTCTAGTTTCACAGGTTTGCAGGACAGCCTGGTGATACACACCTGTATGAATGCCACATGTGTACATATCTCCGCTACAGGGGAAAAAATTGCCCAAAAAAAACTTACGTTCTCTTATTTCCCCCCCGTGCACGCAGCTCCGACACAGGCCAAGAGGAAAGGTAGATATTGCTCAACTTCTTTCTTATTTTTGCCCCTCGAGTTGAGTTATCTAGTTTATGTCACTTGTTGATCATTCACACAGTAGTAGATGACAATGCAATGCAAAGAGAAATCTGTATCATCAGCTTGGTTTTTGCACGTAAATACACTTTTCGAGTTGTAGTTTGCTTTTGTATTTTGAGCCATTCCTTTGATTATGGACATCATATGGAAGGTTTAATGCATGCCCAGAAGTTACGTCAGGCAGGAAAGCATGTCGGTCGTTTCTTCTTAGCATAAGTAGCGTCGGTAGCGACTTAGCATGTAGTAGTGTGTGAGCACCGTAGAGAACGGAAGGGTCTTTTAACTGGCGTGTTTCCAGTCATCTGATGTAGTCTGACCCCTGTAGAGTCTAGACGTTCCCTCCGTACGAGCAATGGTTAATGTGTGTTTTGCCTCGGGGCGGCCCACTGCAGGTTACCACTGGGACGACTACGACATGCGTGGCTCCCGGACGCTAGTGGGCTGCGGCGGCGAGGGAGCTGTCGCAGCCACGCCTGACCTGCTGCTGCTGGCCGAGGACGCTGCCGCCGCACAGCCCTCTCCTACTGATGACGGCACCATGGAGGGCCTTCCTCTCCTGGCTGGTGAGTTTGTTAGAATTCTTAACCGGGGGTCTCTCCTCCCAGCCATGGGCCATCGTCATACGACGGCCTGGGGCTGGTGAAATGATAATGTGTGTCGGATGGCAAGAGCTCAGTGTATGTGTGGATGTGTGTCATTCCTGCCATCACTGCTGGGACTCTCGACTACCACCGCTGGTATCTATATTGTCAAGAAACGCAGGCTGACACCACTGGTCTCCCTCGCTGGAGACAGTTCAGTTGCATAATGATTTTTTTTTTGTGTGTGTACCCCTCGCTGCAAACCTTGTGCACTCATGTCAGTTCTGTAAGGACAAAAGCAGACCAGGGTGAGAGCACTCAAGGTTTGCTTGCTGTTCACACTAACGAGTTGTCCCGAAGCATCAGGAATCGGTGGCGAAATATATCCTGCCCTGCAATGGTATGTCTGCTCGAGACATTCAGAAACACTACCTCAGCTCACCTGAAGTATCGCCACCCATCAACTTCTCAATATAGTTTTGTACGCTTTCTATAAACCTCATGATAAAGTGATCGTACATATTTTTTTTTTTTTAGAGAGAGAAAAACGATATCAAACGTGTGCTTGTATGATTTGAGCATAGAGCCAATATGGTCATCGGAGATGATAATGTTAATATTATATCGTCATGATGTGTAAGTGATAAAGATATAAACCACACTAATATACGATAACCAGAACAGTTTTTACTATTGTAGCAACGTTGGATATAGGGGTCAGTAGCCCTGGATTTTGCATTTGCCTGCAATAAAGAAGAGCTTAACAATTATTAATATTTCGACGCCAAATGGTGAGCCATAGTGGCAGAGATTTGAACATTAATGTGTAAAAATGAAAGTTAGTGTTTATGTACACTTTTATCTCCTGAATGATCAATATAGGGAAATACACTATATATATATATATATATATATATATATATATATATATATATATATATCAGAAGTTTTGCCCCAGCCAAACTTTCCTAATGACTTAGATATGAAAAAATCGGCTCAAAATCATGGACCAAAAGACGTGAAAGACCTTATTAATCTGTCAGAATGATATATATATATATATATATATATATATATATATATATATATATATATATATATATATATATATATATATATATATAATACGCACCCGGGACCCCTGTGCACCAGGCGGGAGCGCTACCGCTGGGCTATGATCACCCCTAACAGGGAAATGACTGTTCGAATACTGTTCTCGAATACCCTTCGTCTCACGTTGGTGAGCAACGGGGTCTACACCGGTCATTTCCCATCAGACTCACACAGCCAGCAGACAGCATTTTACCGAACCTAACTGCTTAATCTCTCGCTGTCATATGTAATGCACCGAAACCACAGCTCCCTATCCACATCCTGGGTGTGTATGTAATCAAAACTCGTACCTGTATATGTATATGGCTTTTATATTCATATGAGTGTATTTGTGTATTTATGTATGTTTTTGTATGCTTGTGTAAGTGTTTCCCGCCTCCGCTTGCTTGTGGTTACACTGCGAGTAAAATATTACCTTCATATGTTGACGGAAGGTAGTAGAGTCTCGTCGAAGACCATCTCATCCCAAAGGAGTTCAAGATTTCCCTACTACTGGAAGTAGTGAAGCTTTGCAGCGTAAGGAGCACCTGGAAACGGGGCCCTGGAGTATAAAATTAGGACTTTTGCTGGAGAGATGTGTGTGTGTGTGTGTGTGTGTGTGTGTGTGTGTGTGTGTGTGTGTGTGTGTGTGTGTGTGTATTTAGGTGCATTTCAGCATGAGGATTATGTCAATCTGTTGGTTTTTATATATGTCTGGTAATCCGTATTCATAATCTTTCATTCTAAACTGCGACTACAAGAACTGTCCCATGTTTCAGGAACTCGTTGTGATCCCAAGGTCGATGCTGACTCTGGAGAGGAAACAGCTGCCACTCCTCTGCTCTCCATGGATGTTAGAGACACTGAAGAACTCCCAGATGATGACGACGACGAGGACGATGAGGACGATGACCCCTGTAGCTTCGAAGAGATTCTTCTCGCGAATAATATCTCCCTTGGCTCCATACCAGACCTTGACCTCGATCACAACACCAAGTACAACATTGTCTCGGACATTGAAGACGATCATCCGGAGTCTCCTATTAAGATCTCCAACGTGCCTTCTGCTGAGGAGGACGTCAACAGACTGGGTAGCCCAAGAAGCCGCCGTCCCTTCCATCGCACAGACTACAGTCGAGTGTCGGACCTGTCCTTCCTCTCTGCCCTCGAGGAAGATGACGTGGACGATTCCCTCTCTGAACTCCAGGATTCCGACCACGAGCCCTCAGAGAAACCCAGTGACCAACAAACTGCCACCCTGATCCAGACGTCTCTCTCAGAAGTCTTCTTATAGCCTTGTTATATAAGCCATAAATCAGTCTTCGTGCATTAGAAGATAAAAGCCCAATGAAGGGAAATAGTTTGGAAGAATAAGATATATATATATATATATATATATATATATATATATATATATATATATATATATATATATATATATATATATTCCACTGACCTAGACGTGCATTTATGGAAAGGCATGATTAATGGATTAATGAACGACTGGAGTATTTGGTTACTCAGTTCTCACGATGGGAATCTCCCACCTCGTCATAAACTGTGGTGCTGTGCTGATGCCAAATCCTCCTCGGCCATGGACTTCCGCTGTCACTGATCGAACAAAAAGTGGTTAGCACTCTCTTCTGTTCGTTTTCTTTTTTGAGTCAACAGAGCTAGTGATCTCTTTTGCCAACCGAGGCATGAACTGCGAGTGATGATAATCAGTTTTGTATAAGAGGCTATTTGATACACGAGAATCCACTGTGAATGGGGTTCTATAAAGGATTCCTTACTGCCTACTCCTAAGCACACGTTACGTCGATGCCTTGTGGTCTAGTGTGGGGGGATGTAGTCTGACTGTAGTTGTGGTCCCTTTTTGTATTTTCCGAGTGGATACAAGCAGCTCCCCCCAAGACATACAAACTTCAGATTTTATTACTTTCATACACCTCTCTCGTGCATTAATCGAATGCATAATTTGTAGATGTGATTATGTGACTGATATCTCTTGTTGCTGAGTGGAGAGAGGTAGTTGATGTGAATAATTCCTCGCTTCGGAAAAAAAAAATGAAAAAACTATTTTGTAATATCTTAAGGTATAAAATATCCAACTATCGTGATTTTTTTTTTCTTTTGGCTGTAAATCAGATTGTTTCACCAGTGTCTGTGAATATATATAATATTTGGACTGCAAGAGACCAACACTTCATTCTATATTTCATCTCGTTTTGTGAAAGATGCAAGACATTACAGCTTCGGAAGGACAAGGAAGAGGTAGGACACCTACAGCTCCCTCCCACCCCATTATTAGAACATACATGGTATATGTGTAATTTCCTGTTGTCTTTATAGTCGACGTGGTTATTGGGCTCTTAATGTAAAGAGAGAAAGAGAGAGAAAGAAAAAGGTGTCAAATTAGGGAAGGCTATAAACCACATCCTCCTCTCCCTTGCATGTGTTGTCCAGTGTGTACATGGCATTGTCCAGCTGCTGTGAGAGAGCTTACATATGCATCATTCAAGATCACACAGAACAGTGCGTTAGATGAACACTGATCATCGAGTAACACACTGTTCCTCATTCATGCTTAACCGGTATGTGAGATCTGCTGGGCTCCATAGCGATCCGCAGGTGTTAATTTGGAGGTGTCAGCTTACCAATGGGAAATAGCAACTCTGGAACTGTGTTAGCTGGGTCATACAGGGGACGGACCGAACGCTGCGGAAGAAGATGATGAAGAAGAAGAAAAAGACAGGATTATTTTGTGTGAATGTTTGATGATGAGTACATGGCGCGCATTTCTTGCACTACGGTGCTCTCCTCCGCAACGTTTCATTGCGTATGATGAAATTTGCATTTCCTCTGGACTAGTCATTATTGATACAGAGTTGAGAGAGAGAAAAAAAAAATAAAAGTGCCTATATCACAGATCATAACAATTGTATAAGGATAAACCATACACATTTGGTCATGAGATATTTTTTTTTTTCAAAGGTGTATATTTTCTGATCTATTTAAGACTACGTGAAAGATTTGTCCCATTTATATAAACGAAATGGAACTCAACTCACCAGACCATAAGACATACTTAACTTAAACTTTTCATACATACATATATATATATTGTGTGGGTTTCCAGTGTTTTAAAACAGTTGCAAGACATTGAAGCTGGTGAATTTCTTTCTCTGAAAAGGAAAAAAGAAAAAAGAAAATGGCCAAATTTCTCATGGATTATCCTAGCATAGTTCAGGTGGCTTTACTGTGTTTTTTTTTGGAGAAATAACATTGAATGACTGATAGCTTATTTGTATACTAAACTTTAGTACTAAATATTTTCTGTGTTGCATCATTTATATTCTTATTCAAAGAGGACTAAAATTAGAATGATTGGCAATTTGAAATTACTATGGCTGGTGTCATGAAAAAGAGTATTTTTGTAAAAAGAACTTATGTAAATAAAGTTGTTGTCCCGGAAGCAAGTTATTTTCATTTTTCTTTTGTTTACATCTTCTACCAGAGGACCTTGAAGTGCAGTGACAACACTGATTGTGTGTTGTACCAGATGGCCATTTGTAGTGTGGCAACACAAGAGATGAGTCGGTGTGATACAACACTGGGATGTTCTAGTGTTATATCAGATAGATCTGAGGCGATGTGGCAAAGCTAGGACGTTCTAGTGTTATACCAAATGAACCTTGGGTGTTGTGACGAAACTAGGATGTTCTGGTGTTATACTAAATAGATTGTGGGGTGTTGTGACGAAGCTAGGATGTTCTAGTGTTATACTAAATAGATTGGGCGGGGTGTTGTGACGAAGCTAGGATGTTCTAGTGTTATGCTAAATAGATTGGGTGGGGTGTTGTGACGAAGCTAGGATGTTCTAGTGTTATGCTAAATAGATTGGGTGGGGTGTTGTGACGAAGCTAGGATGTTCTAGTGTTATACTAAATAGATTGTGGGGTGTTGTGACGAAGCTAGGATGTTCTAGTGTTATACTAAATAGATTTGGGGGGGGGGGGGGTGTTGTGACGAAGCTAGGATGTTTTAGTGTTTTAACGGACGACCTAGCGTGATATGATAACTATGAGATGTTCTTTTGTTACACCGGAGGAAAATGGGGTAATGTGACATCGCTAGGATGTTCTGATGTTGTATGACCCTAGGGTTGACATATTGATGACACAAGTCTGTGATGATAGTTATGAAGGTGAAATTGCAAATTCAGTAGGCGTTCAGATGACTTCATTTAACATGTAATATATTCCATACATGCCACACGTCATGTGTCACGGAGATAATCTACCTCAGTCAGCTCCAGGTGCGAACAGTTCACAAACGTTTTATATTTGTGGTGGTGGTGGTGATGGGATTTATGAAATATATGAATTATTTGCACCTAATGAGGCGGATTGTCTCCATGAAACATGTTGTACTGCATGTATGGAAAAATATCACATGTTAAATGAAGTTATCTCAACGCCTAATGAATTGCAATTTCACCTTCATGACCCTAAAAGGGACGGGAACTGGGGATTGGAACCCCCTCTCCCTACATGTATTTCAATTTCTATTTCTTTTTTTTTTTTGAAGAAAAGGAACCAAACTGGGAGTGCTCATCCTCTTCGAAGGCTCTGTCTGGGGCATCTGAATTTGTGTGGGTTTAGACAAGATGAGAAATGGAAAGCAGATAAGTTGTATTTTTGAGGGCAGTATCCCAGATGTTCTAGCTCTGTGTGAAATAAAGCTCAGGAGCAAGAGTGAAGATTGGACTGGAAATGTAAACTCTGGGGCTAGTGTGGTGGTGATAACTAAGAAAGAGGTGGCACTTCTGCTGAAGGAGGAGTTGTGAAAGTGTTTTGGGTAAAACTGAAAGTGAATTTCGAGAGTTAGGTGATTATTAGTGCTCCGTTGATGATTAGTACTTATACACCTGGATTAAAAAAAAAAAAAGTAAGGAGGAAAGGAGAGTGTTTGGGAGGAGCTGAGTGGGTGTTCCAGCAATTCTGGGGCAAGTGATCGAGTATGAGTGATGGTGAACAATTTGTAGAGGTGTGTGCTGAAAAGAGCTGGTGATTGGAAATACCCGGCTTAGAAAAAAGTGGATATACATAAGTATACATGGATTAGTTAGGTAGATGGTAAGTGGATGAGGCCACCAACGTCTCGTGTGGGGATGGGAAATACTTCAACCTCTCAGGTTACGAAGTGTGACGCAGGGTCTCACGGATCGTTGGCTAGTCTGAGATGGAAGCTTTTGTCTCCTAGTTGTCCCCTTGGTAATGCTCCAGCCTGCCGTGCGGCAAACCTGGCTTCGAACTCTTGAACTCCCAAAGGTATGCATTTATCATCTATTACATGTTACATCATATGTTGATGTAACTTCTGGTTACTTCTACGCTTTGGATAAGCGCATGAATGAAGTCTGTCTTCTTAGTACAGGAAATTGTACAATGCAAATTTGATGGTTCATTGTGGTGATTTGTTGAACATTACGTGATGTAAAGTTACATATTGGCCGAACTGCAGTGATACTGTGTTGACACACATTATGTATTAATTGTGAACAGTATGTGATGTAGATTTACACACTTCCTAAACTGCAGTAATACTGTAGTGACATATTGTTTATTTAGTGGTGAACATTAAGTGATGAATATTTTCATGTTGGATGCGTCATAGTAATATAGTAGTTGGCATACACATAACTATGTGATAACTAAGCTTACTGCTTGCCAAATTGCGCCCCCCTTGTTCATGGATTGTTTCATGACATCCACAGTGGTAGGTACAGTGACGTACCTCTACGAGCACTGGTTGGTACAAGGTGGTTGTGGTGACGGACGTCGGTCAGTGGAGGTTAGTCTTGGTGGTATGATGCTGGTGCTGGGTCACAACTTCAGCTGCCGTGGTCAACTGGGTCACAACTTCAGCAGTTGCTGTGGTCAGCTGGGTCACAACTTCAGCTGCCGTGGTCATCTGGGTCACAACTACAGCTGCTGTGGTCAGCTGGGTCACAACTTCAGGTGATGTGGTCAACTGGGTCATAACTACAGCTGCTGTGGTCAGCTGGGTCATAACTACAGCTGCTGTGGTCAGCTGGGTCATAACTACAACTGCTGTGGTCAGCTGGGTCACAATTTTAGCTGCCGCTGTGCTCAGCTGGGTCATAACTACAGCTGCTGTGGTCAGCTGGGTCACAACTTCAGCAGCCGCTGTGGTCAGCTGGGTCACAACTTCAGCAGCTGCTGTGGTCAGCTAGGTCACAACTTCAGCTGCCGTGGTCAGCTGGGTCACAACTCCAATGGCGTGAGGACAGAGGAATATGTCCGTGTCGTGTTGTTTGCAGAGAGGTGACCGCAGTTTGGACACAGACCTCTCGAGAGACTCTGGCTAGTTCACTGGTAAAGACATATTATCTCCTTCACAATCAAATTCACTGTAGGTAGATACTCTTGTGTGAAGGTGGTGGGGCCCATCAGGTGAAATCGAAGCGTCAAACTGGGATATATATATATATATATATATATATATATATATATATATATATATATATATATATATATATATATATATATATATATATATATATATATATATATACAGAGAGAGAGAGAGAGAGAGAGAGAGAGAGAGAGAGAGAGAGAGAGAGAGAGAGAGAGAGAGAGAGAGAGAGTCAGGTCGACCTGTTGGCGGCCTCAGAGCGCCAAATGACAAACTTTCTATCTCATCGATGGTTGGACGAAGTGTTTGTGTGTGTGTGTGTGTGTGTGTGTGTGTGTGTGTGTGTGTGTGTGTGTGTGTGTGTGTGTGTGTGTACGTGTGTGTGTGTGTATGGATATGATTTGTTAAAACTACCGTGTATTTACTATTTACTTACGTTTTATTGTGTCTACTTTATGGTACACTTAACGCTACAGCGAGACTTATGTATATCAGATTTCCAATATTCCTCCTTGACTTTTCCTGCAGTATCATCAGGTGAACTATGATGGACTCACAGTATGGGAGGATTAGATGGAGCAAGATGACTGAGGAGGTGATGACGAAGCCTTTATAACATGGGTTCGAGGGCGGTGGTGGTCAGGGTGTGCTGGGACAACGTGATATAGTCTTTGGCTGCGGTGTGGGAACCGCGTCACGTTAAGTGTCAGCTGGCGAGGTCCCTTCCCTTGGTATGTATTGTGGGAGGTGCTCGTATCACCAGACATGAGTAGTTGTTTAATATATGATCTTAAATATTTCTTTGTTCTCGTGTTTTTGTAAAGTGATGGTTGGGTTGAAATATTTCTTTGTTCTCGTGTTTTTGTAAAGTGATGATTGGGTTGAAATATTTCTTTGTTCTCGTGTTTTTGTAAAGTGATGATTGGGTTGAAATATTTCTTTGTTCTCGTGTTTTTGTAAAGTGATGATTGGGTTGAAATATTTCTTTGTTCTCGTGTTTTTGTAAATGATGATTGGGTTGAAATATTTCTTTGTTCTCGTGTTTTTGTAAAGTGATGATTGGGTTGAAGTGATGAGCACTTGCAGCTTTTGTTTGTCGATGAATTTCTTTTTTTTGGTTGTCCTTGCTTTTCTTTCAACCGTAAATTGTTTGGTGAGATTAGCATTAAGGTGATTCGTCTTGTGGTTCTTGTGTGCCTCCTTGATGTAATTGGATGTTGTTGCATCTGCAGGGTGAAGTGCATGTCAAATTAGGATATTTCATGGTATTCTTCAGTTTGCAATCTTCATCTGTGCTTCTGAATTCACAAACTACAATAAATCTCTTCAGATGGGTAATTGTCCAGATTTAGATTGGTTTTCATGATTAGGTCATTCACTCTGGAATTGTTTTTCATGATTAGGTTACTAATTTTAGGATTGTTTTTCATAATTAGGTCATTAACTCTGCGATTGTTTTTCATGATTAGGTTAGTAATTGTTAGGTTGTTTTTCATGATTAGGTTACTAATTGTAGGATTGTTTTTCATAATTAGGTCATTAACTCTAGGATTCTTATATTCAAAGATTAGAATCTTTCAATCTTCTCCGTTGCAGAGGGTGACATTTCTCTTGATCGTGTTGTGTAGTGTGCATATTCCTGCTTTGTGGGCTTGACTCATTTTATTCCTGTTAGAGTACAATTTGTCGGCTGTGTTCTTATGCTTGGCGTTTGATGAATATTTTTCTTTTCAAGAATTTGTGTATTCGTTGGCCAATGATGCTGTGAGAAGAACCATCATAAAGAAGCATTTGTTACACTGGGTTACATGTTGGTAGAATAAATTCCAGTATGAGCTATTCCTAAAAGCTCTTCATAGATATGAAAAGTTTCTAATGCTAAGTTTATACCTGAGCGGAGATCTTTATTCCCCCTTAAAGTTTGCCGATTCCCTCACACTCTGGTTCTCACTTGTCCTGTTTCAACCCTTGCACCTTCCTCTTGAATTCCTGGCGTTGCCCTCTGTTCATCTTCCAAACATTTGCACTCCCACCCTGCAGGCTACACCCTCGAGTGCCTTTCCTTTCTCTCTCGCTAACAACATAACTTTCTCATCCCACCACGCACTACCCTTTCTCACACGCCCACATCCCATCTCACGCATACCTCACACTTCTCTCGCACATGTAAGCACTACTTCTCTAGATACTTTTCACTCCGCTCCCTCAGCTTCGATTATTCTCACCTTTTGTCATTCCTCACCCAGTCTATACTGGAGTCTCCTCCAACAGACCTCTTTCTCAAACTCGCTCACCCATTTTCACCACCCTCCACTCTTCCATGTATTTTTTTGTTTTCTAAAGCCGCCTCAAACTTCCACCTTCGCCTCTACTACAGAGGGATCAGATATCCCATCAGCTGCCTCTCTCAGCACCGTTCCATCTAAAAGTCTATCAGTTTCACTCCTGTCATTTAGTATATGATTAACAGTTTCCGTCGATCCCCAACACCAAGCATCCATGTTTGCGTAGGTTTAGTTTTTCAAACCAGTTATTCCAAATCACAAGTCTTTTTTTTCTTTTTTTTTTTTGCAAAAGGTCTCTCAAGATGCTCACCAATTTCGTTCACACTGGATATCCGATACCCCCAAATTACACCCACAATACCTTAAGATCACTCATTCATGATACTTGATCCCTTTCATTATGATTGCTAATGCATTCACTCAGCTTCTCACGAAACACTCGCCTCTCTTCTTCACTGTTCTCTCTACTAACAATCATCCATCCCTCATAAACCACTCTCATTTTCATCCACATCCACCAAAAGCTCACTCCCTTACACTAACACACTCCCACAACTCTTCCCTCAGCAGAAGTGCCACTCCTTCCTTTGCCTCCACTTTCACGCTTACCCAAAAATTTATCCTTAGGACATCCCCAAACCATCATTCCCTCACTCTACTTGAGCTAAGTTTCGTTCACATCCAGAATATCGAAGTCTTCCTCCATAAACATAGTACTTATCATTCTCCTCTTTTCATCATGGTTATATTCACACACATTCAGACGCCTTATCTTTAACCTTCAGGAAGGATGAACACGCATCACTCGGCTTTTCTTCTGTTTACAGTTTTAAGAACTGAAAGATAAAGAGGAAAGATTTACCAGAACTCAGCACCCGCTCCTTTTGTGTTTGATAAGACTGATAAGAAGGTAGAGATAATAATCTTAAACAAGTTGATTATAGACCCGAGAATCATGGAATAAATACGATCGGAGGGGAGGCACCATACCTCGTAGTTATGCATGTTTTCTTACTTATCTCACAACTACAACAGGATGTACGGAAATTGAACACCTCGGGTGATTTGGTTACAAGAAGAACAGGTCAATCCGGCATTTATGTTCTAGTAAGAAGTTAAATTCTATCCAGCATGATGGCACTAAATTTCGACGCATTTAACTCTTTCCTAATGAAGCCCTGAAAAAAAGGTGATCAGACTCGCCTTAGCTTCCCAGTGCGGGAGCTCACCAACTACACAACTATCACAGGAAAGTACCGCCTGGGTTAAGGTATGTGGCATTATGAAAATACACAAGAATGACAGACAGTCCCCATTATCATCTCCCAGGTTACTACACCCATATATAAGTTAGCTACATAGATAAAAGAAATGTTTCATCCCTCTTGCATTCCTCCCATCTTTCTCTTTAGGATCAACTGGTGAATTGGACGATATTCTCCGTAGTGCTCAGCCTGGTGGAAACTTGGCACCACTAGAGGCAGAGGTTATTCACCTGTGTCCAAGTAGAACTAATTATTGAGAATGATACTTAACAATATCTCTAACCACCCATCACGACCACCACCGAAGGTTCTTAGAACCATATTATAAGGTGCTTTGGCCACCGATGCCTCATTCACGGTCCCAGATGGTATAAGCAATACCATCAACTCAAGCCAGTGGCAATAGTTTCTCCAACGGGCCCAAAGTTTTCTGACCTCTACACTGCACAAGAGCAGCATCCGTCCGACAACATACTCCCTATATGTTTACGTCATTTACGTATATCGTCACATGGATGGAAATGATCCGGGAGGAAATACAGCAGGAAGAGACATCTCTGTCCTGAAATTCACCTACGAGATGATTGTGGAAAGCAAGATCTTCCCCGAAGTACGCATCCACCGCTCATAATGTTGAGTATCAGCATCCATCTTAAGTTTACTGATCTGGGCAGGTTTCTGGACGATGGAAGTGACTGACGCTGGAGGTACACAATAAGTATTATCTGCGCCTACGAAAATCGTGCCAACAAAACGCGTTCATCTTGGCGTCTCTTCCATCAAGAAATACTCGAAGTTAAACAAATTCTCGTTAAGGAGTTTCCTATTCTTTATGTAATGAATCCATTGATAAAGAGACAAGTTTCCATTTACATACACGACTCATTAATCAGATTCGATGATAACCTAGAAGTGTACACCAAGGTTATTGCAAAGCCCAGATATCTCCTGCCTATCAGACCGATGGAAGAGTTCGAGATTTTAACTAGAAACATAATCATATAGGTCTTGTGTTGATGGTGGCGGAGACGTTTCGTGTTGGTGTTGGTGGTGACATTGGGTGTTGGTGTTGGTGGTGGTGGAGACGTTTGATGTTGGTGTTGGTGTTGGTGGTGACATTGGGTGTTGGTGTTGGTGTTGATGGTGGTGGAGAT
The DNA here is from genome assembly GCF_036320965.1 of Panulirus ornatus. Taxonomy (NCBI): domain Eukaryota; kingdom Metazoa; phylum Arthropoda; class Malacostraca; order Decapoda; family Palinuridae; genus Panulirus; species Panulirus ornatus. The sequence continues at coordinate 62,078,368 of NC_092225.1, read as the reverse complement.
GTTTGGTGTTGGTGTTGGTGTTGGTGGTGACGTTTGGTGTTGGTGTTGGTGTTGGTGTTGGTGATGACGTTTGGTGTTGGTGTTGGTGGTGACGTTTGGTGTTGGTGTTGGTGTTGGTGTTGGTGATGACGTTTGGTGTTGGTGTTGGTGGTGACGTTTGGTGTTGGTGTTGGTGTTGGTGTTGGTGATGACGTTTGGTGTTGGTGTTGGTGGTGACGTTTGGTGTTGGTGTTGGTGTTGGTGTTGGTGATGACGTTTGGTGTTGGTGTTGGTGGTGACGTTTGGTGTTGGTGTTGGTGGAGATGTTTGGTGTTGGTGTTGGTGAAGACGTTTGGTGTTGGTGTTGGTGGTGACGTTTGGTGTTGGTGTTGGTGGTGACGTTTGGTGTTGGTGTTGGTGGTGACGTTTGGTGTTGGTGTTGGTGGTGACGTTTGGTGTTGGTGTTGGTGATGACGTTTGGTGTTGGTGTTGGTGGTGACGTTTGGTGTTGGTGTTGGTGGAGATGTTTGGTGTTGGTGTTGGTGAAGACGTTTGGTGTTGGTGTTGGTGGTGACGTTTGGTGTTGGTGTTGGTGGAGATGTTTGGTGTTGGTGTTGGTGAAGACGTTTGGTGTTGGTGTTGGTGGTGACGTTTGGTGTTGGTGTTGATGGTGGTGGAGACTTTTGGTGTTGGTGTTGGTGTTGGTGGAGATGTTTGGTGTTGGTGTTGGTGGTGACGTTTGGTGTTGGTGTTGGTGGAGATGTTTGGTGTTGGTGTTGGTGAAGACGTTTGGTGTTGGTGTTGGTGGTGGTGTTGGTGTTGGTGGTGGTGGTGTTGGTGATGGTGGTGGTGGCGGAGGTTGTAATGATGACTGGGATGGTGGTGGTAAGCTCATGGGCATAACATGATGGCCCTTGAGCACGATCGTATACCTGCTGTGGATGAAGGTCAACGATAACACACATCGTACCCAAAAGACTGGATATCGTACCTGCTTCCGAGATGAAGTGGCGATGACATGACAGATATACGATGACGGTCAGGGTATTAGTGATGGTTTTTCACTACCTGATAACCGGTAAATAGGTCTTGGGTAGCTGGCGATAGATGAAGAGGGATGATCTTGCAAGCTCGGGTGTGGCATTGATTGCAGGGACGATGGCTATGTGTGCAGTAGTACTGATATCTATAGCTGGGAGGGAAATGATTAAGGGATATGCGCAGTGATGATGGCCGGGTGATGGCGAGTGTGGTGATAATGGGAATGGTCATGGCAGAGGTGACAGATTCTGATGGTAAAACTGGTGCAGCGAACTGATGTGGTGGTGACAAGCGAAGGTGGTCGTTGTGGTGGTAGTGGCTGGTTTGTCCCAGTGAATCCGTCATTAGTCGTACCAGCCACAGGCAGTCGCAAGCCTTCAAATGTGCGAATAAAAGAAAAAAAAAAAGGATTATCAAATGCCATGCCACTACCAGTTAAGTAAAGATTACATAACCTCTTTGCTTGAGAGTTATAGCTTGAGTGGGTGATGTTTATACTCTGGTCCTTGTTTTATGACGTCCATTAGCGTTCGATGTTCGAGGACAGTGGACCTGGCCACCGATGTCGTCGCCTGGGCCTCTTATGTAACGTTATAAGAGCGAGGCCGCCACAACGGGAAGACGAACGCGGCAAGAAGTGTGTGTGAAGAGCAAACAGGAATCCAGCTGGGTTTGTGTGTTGAAGCGGCGGAGTGAGGCCGCACTATTGTGCAACTTTGGTGAGGAGTTGAGGAACTGCACTCACAACAACTGCAAGATAACCTATCTTATTCACCGAAGGAAAAATTGGATACAAGCATTTTTCATTCTAACGTGTCAACACTCCCCAGATGATTCGAAGTGAAGGTCGGCCTAAGGGAGGATGTAAAAAGGCTTTCGCATTCATAGAGTCCTGTTGACTTAAGACATGAAACGTGAAAAACTTTCCCCTGTAGCTCTGGTATAGGTTCTAATCCTATGATTGCACGGAGTTCCCACCAGATATGACCTTGCTATAACCTCTGTCTAGGTTAAATCTACCTAAGAATAATATCATAACGATATATTGTTATATCTAATGGTAAAGCAACATTGCGATGATAATGTTGGATCATCACCTTGACAGATGATGAAATAACATCGAGCAGCCACGCTGGTCAGTGTTTATGAAATCGTCTCAAATTTAGATCAGAATCGTATTTAACACAGACTATCCACGCCCATGATTGTGTGCTTATAGGTCCGTCAGTGCTGGAGGGTTGTACAGAAAGCTGTCTTCACAGCGTTATAAACTGACGGGCTAAACTACCAGTAAATTAAACAGTTCTCTCTGGGTTTGCTTATATGCTTGCCTCGATACTCTGATGTGTGTCCGTCTCTGCGTGTGTGCACCGTGCATATCCTTGCTTAAATATTTGTGTTCGTCTGTGTGTGTGTGTGTGTATGTGTGTATGTGTGTGTGTGTGTGTGTGTGTGGGTGTGTGTGTGTAGAAACTGTGCGCAAACCTGCTACTGTAAAAAAGAAATAGTGCTGGCAAATCTTGGTAGTTTATATGTAACTGTAAAAGTAGAGAGGTGAATTAAAAGGCTACGTCTCCACAAAAGAGATTCTCTGGTCATAAGATACAGGAAGAGGAACGAGAAGCGGCCCAAACACCGTGAAACAGAACAGAGGATACACTCTACTCAACCTAGTATAGTCACAGCACATTATGGCTTTAGTTAAACCATAAACCCAGACATAACGGAAAAAAAAATTAGGAGTGGTTATGAACTCTACCATAAATCCCCAGCAGGAAACGGAAGCTCATAACTCGTCCTGGATTTCGTTAAAGAAATGATCCTCGGAAACAATATTTAAGTGGAATGTTTGCTCATTAGCGAAGTTGTGTCATTTGTAGAGATTTTAATGTACGGTATGTGGGTTTTGTGTGGTGGTGGTGGTGGTTGTGGTGGCGTTTTAATGTACGGTATGTGGGTTTTGTGTGGTGGTTGTGGTGGTGTTTTAATGTACGGTATGTGGGTTTTGTGTGGTGGTGGTGGTGGTTGTGGTGGTGGTGTTTTATAGCCCCTGTGGTGTCTGGTACTCCCATTACTAGTGTATGCTCATTGTCATGTCGTCTCCTGTTACACGATTGTGGGCGCTGTTTTCCCTTACTTAGCGTTCGTTCAAGGTCGCTCGCGAGTACCTTTTCCCTTTTATCATGGCGCTATCGTTCGTTCCTCAGCTGATGCTTCTTACGTCCAGTTCTTATCTGACCCCAAGATAGCTTATCAGACTGTTGTCAATATATCTGAATAAGTTCGACTTTGTAATTGAAAGCAAGGCAAACCGTTCGCTCACTTGGATGGGTTATGTGTACTGTCGTCTCATGGGTACTATTTTTTGTACTTTTGTTTTTCAAAATCCCGGTCGGTCAACAGCCTAGACACGTACAATCTAATGTACAGTGTTGACTAACCTGTGTATACTGTCGCTCTCATCCATTACGGAATTCATCTTGGCGTAAAAAATCAATGAGTTTCGTCACACTTGACCTGATGTCCTTGAAACTGCTGTGTTGCGTGTTTGTGTTTTTTTTTTCTGCTTTTCTTATTTCTTGTTAGCTGTGATGGCACGGGCAACTAACTCATTAACGATACACATATCTATCTATCTACCTATCTATCTATCTATCTATCTATCTATCTATATGTATATATATTATCCCTGGGGATAGGGGAGAATGAATACTTCCCACGTATTCCCTGCGTGTCGTAGAAGGCGACTAAAGGGGAAGGGACAGGGGGGGCTCTCTCGTTCTTAATTTTCCAAAAGAAGGAACAGAGAAGGGGGAGGGGGCCAGGTGAGGATATTCCCTCAAAGGCTCAGTCCTCTGTTCTCAACGCTACCTTGCTAATGCGGGAAATGACGAAAAGTATAATGTATATATATATATATATATATATATATATATATATATATATATATATATATATATATATATATATATATGTATATACATATATATATATAAATATATATAAATATATGTGTGGATCAGGTGTTTGCTTTGAAGAATGTATGTGAGAAATACTTAGAAAAGCAAATGGATTTGTATGTAGCATTTATGGATCTGGAGAAGGCATATGATAGAGTTGATAGAGATGCTCTGTGGAAGGTATTAAGAATATATGGTGTGGGAGGAAAGTTGTTAGAAGCAGTGAAAAGTTTTTATCGAGGATGTAAGGCATGTGTACGTGTAGGAAGAGAGGAAAGTGATTGGTTCTCAGTGAATGTAGGTTTGCGGCAGGGGTGTGTGATGTCTCCATGGTTGTTTAATTTGTTTATGGACGGGGTTGTTAGGGAGGTAAATGCAAGAGTTTTGGAAAGAGGGGCAAGTATGAAGTCTGTTGGGGATGAGAGAGCTTGGGAAGTGAGTCAGTTGCTGTTCGCTGATGATACAGCGCTGGTGGCTGATTCATGTGAGAAACTGCAGAAGCTGGTGACTGAGTTTGGAAAAGTGTGTGGAAGAAGAAAGTTAAGAGTAAATGTGAATAAGAGCAAGGTTATTAGGTACAGTAGGGTTGAGGGTCAAGTCAATTGGGAGGTGAGTTTGAATGGAGAAAAACTGGAGGAAGTGAAGTGTTTTAGATATCTGGGAGTGGATCTGGCAGCGGATGGAACCATGGAAGCGGAAGTGGATCATAGGGTGGGGGAGGGGGCATAAATCCTGGGGGCCTTGAAGAATGTGTGGAAGTCGAGAACATTATCTCGGAAAGCAAAAATGGGTATGTTTGAAGGAATAGTGGTTCCAACAATGTTGTATGGTTGCGAGGCGTGGGCTATGGATAGAGTTGTGCGCAGGAGGATGGATGTGCTGGAAATGAGATGTTTGAGGACAATGTGTGGTGTGAGGTGGTTTGATCGAGTGAGTAACGTAAGGGTAAGAGAGATGTGTGGAAATAAAAAGAGCGTGGTTGAGAGAGCAGAAGAGGGTGTTTTGAAATGGTTTGGGCACATGGAGAGGATGAGTGAGGAAAGATTGACCAAGAGGATATATGTGTCGGAGGTGGAGGGAACAAGAAGAGGGAGACCAAATTGGAGGTGGAAAGATGGAGTGAAAAAGATTTTGTGTGATCGGGGCCTGAACATGCAGGAGGGTGAAAGGAGGGCAAGGAATAGAGTGAATTGGAGCGATGTGGTATACCGGGGTTGACGTGCTGTCAGTGGATTGAATCAAGGCATGTGAAGCGTCTGGGGTAAACCATGGAAAGCTGTGTAGGTATGTATATTTGCGTGTGTGGACGTATGTATATACATGTGTATGGTGGGGGGGTTGGGCCATTTCTTTCGTCTGTTTCCTTGCGCTACCTCGCAAACGCGGGAGACAGCGACAAAATATAATAAAAAAAAATAAATAAATAAATATATATATATATATATATATATATATATATATATATATATATATATATATATATATATACATTATACTTTTCGTCATTTCTCGCATTAGCAAGGTAGCGTTGATCACGCGCAAAATTGTGATCCTTTCCACTATATATATATATATATATATATATATATATATATATATATATATATATATATATATATATATAATTTAACGTATGCAGGTCGTTATTTTATCGACCAGACACATAGGGGGTAACGAACAGGCGGGTTGAACGCCAACCAACAGCCGTGACCAGGATTCGAACCCATCGATAAACCCAGAGACAAAGATGAATAGAGGGGTTGGCTTTGAGTCGAGTTACTTTGCCTAGAATTCGATCATGGGCCGATTGATTCAGAGCTGACAACTTTGAACTCATCACCAAAATCAATTCTAAAAATCTTTCACTATTATTACTTTGCTGAGAAAAAGTGCTAATACAGTATATATATATATATATATATATATATATATATATATATATATATATATATATATATATATATATATATATATATATATATATTTCCCTGGACTGTTGCCTTCAATCAGTGGCTGAGGGCAATTTTCTGAGCAGGTTCTGGTAAGCGGGTGAGGGTTAATAATAGTCCCGTGGGGGAGGATATTAACCACTTCTGGCACCCACAACGGGTGTAAAGATAAAGTAGAAGCATAAATCTGGGAAATATTTTGCAGCTTAATCTCATGGGGTCATTAAACTGAAAATTTAAACCGCTTACTTTCATTTGTCTACCTACCTAGTACACTCATTTGTTTAGAAGTGCTTTATTTACACACGAGAACTTAATCAGCGCTGATTGCATCCTTAAAGTGAGAGTGTACTACTTAAAGCACTCGTCTTTACTGAAAAACATATATTGCTTGCACCCCAGTTTGCAGTGTACTTCCTCTACTTGAACTTCAATTTTATGACAAGGAATCATGGTATGGTTGAGACATTATATATGATATATCCCTGAGGCAATTATACGGTATATGATTTATCCCCACGGTAGGTGTATCGTGTCTGATACACTCCCAAGGTATGTTTGAGGTATATTGTCCATCCCTAAGACATATTTGTGATATATAGTATATCCTAGTGACAGATATCTGGTATGTAACTATAGGGCAGGTATGTTGTGTATGGTATATATCCCATGATAAATAATGATCTTGCCAGTACTGTTTATGAGTGAGGTACACTAGTCACTCACACAGTGAGGACAGGTACCAACATCACTACCAGAAGACTACCCAATAATCAAGCGACTCCAGTTGTCGGAAAATCTTTATCATTAAATCCAAACAGCTTTGGCAGACACGTTAATTCCTCTAAATATAACCACACTCCCTGGGGAGAATATGATATGGTCTTAATGCTGAGATTTAACTCAGGAAGGATGCAACACGCGTCGCTTAGCTGGTGCAAGTTCCGAATGCAGCGACGGTGTGGGAACTGTGTGGATTCATCTGTGTTAAATGCGATTACTGTCCTCACTGAAAGCTATATTCATCAGTCCTGCGAAAGAGGCTTACGATTCAAAGGGCTGCTGCTTACCACAGGTCCTCCTGATTTAGTGCAGAAGAGATATAGTTCCTGGCAGTGCACTTGTGGGCATGCTGAGGCTTAGGTGCTGGGTGCCTGAGGCTGTATTACGTATATGGAGACAGCCAGGTAACAGGGGATCCTAAGGCTTAACGCGAAGTTATACGGCAAAGGACAGTAACAAGTACATGGGATAGCCAGATAACACAAAACCAGATGGTCTATGATGAGATTATCTTCCGGAGGAGAATCATAAGCACCGATCGTATGGGAAGACCAGATAGTGAAAGACCTAATGGCCTATGAAAGGGTTATTTCCTACCCTCCTAATTTCCTAGATTATATAGACGGACACAGGATCATATGGTCGAAGGCTTTAATTTTAGGGGCTATCCTTATGATGTTCGGCCTCCGAGAAGTTTAGAAATACCTCACCAACCAGAGCATTCCTTTGTCATATTTATGTTACATATATGCAACAGGCCAGAGAGTCCACCCCATAGAATTGGGTGCCTCTGCTTGCCCGTTGTGTTGGCGCAAATATATATATTTTCTCGTTGTAGGTGCAGCGGCGTCAGACAAAGACCTTCCAGTCGTCTCAAAGAATACATGTGAAATCGAATAGCCTAGTTAAAATTAATGGAAAGATTGATGCTTACATAACTTTAAGGAGGGTAATTCAGCTGTAGCAGATCTGTTCAAGTCACAAATGGAGAAGTAGAGAAGCGTCTGGCTAGAGTGAAATGATAGGGTATGGGGATGTTTTTCGAGTGCTTGTCGTCATAAGAGAGAAGGCATCGTTCGTACTTTTAATGGATAGTTCAAGTTTTGAAGAGATGGTTGATTGAACTTATAACACTTCTAACTGATCAGCCAAGAGATAAAAGTACGAGAGATTTGAACCTATTGGCGAAGTTCTCTCTACACCTTGTGCACTGCTGGAGTGCGAAGGTCATATGAAATGGATTAGTAATGAAATCCAAGCATAGTGTTAATCCTTGCCGGATTTCATCTTCCGCAAGGCTTTCACCACCTATTTTCTCTTCACCAAACCATTCTCCTTCGCTCTCTCACCTCGCTCACCACCCCGTTCAAAACACCCTACGTCTGCCACTCTATCATCAGACACATTCAACAATCTTTCAAAATAGTCATTCCATCTCCTCCTCGCTCCATCACTACTTGCTATCGCCTCCTCCCTTGCCTCCTTCGCCGATGTTCCCATTTGTTCTCTTGTCTTTTGCACATTATTTACCTCATTCCAAGACATCTTT